>NW_026875978.1:0-189651 GCF_032173495.1 Musca vetustissima
TAAGGTATATGTTTAATTAAAGATGTTTCGGATTTTATGTTGATCAAATATATAATATTGACCCTTTGTGTAGGATGTACCAGAGGAGAGGGCAGATTGGTTCCACCTTCGAACTTGATATAGGCTTGGTAAAGATAAAATGTTGTGCAAAATTTGGCTCAAATCGCTCATTCGCCTAATATTGAATTTATAAATATTGAACATGTTGATGACCATTTGTATGGGAGCTACCAGAAGGAGATGACCAATGGGTCCCATCTGTGGACTTGATCTAGACTTGATAAAGATAAGAGTTTGTGCAAAGCTTGGTTTAATCTGACATTTCATTCGTCTCATATTGGATTTATAAATAATGAAAATATTGACTTTTTACGGGAGGTACCAGAAGGAGTGGTCCACTGGGTCCTTCTTCAAACTTGATATATTCTTGGTTCAGATAATAAGTTGTGCAAAGTTTGGTTCAAATCGAACATTCCATTCGCCTGATATTGGATTCATATCGCCTGATATTGGATTTAGAACAGAAGTAGTGGACCAATGGATCCCATCTTCGGAATTGATTTAGGATATTCCAATCGCCTGATATTGGATTTATACGTATTGAAAATTTCGATCATTTGCGGAGAAGGTTACAGAAGGAGATGACCAATGGGCCCCATCTTCAAACTTGATGTGGGCTAAGATATATATTGGATTCATAAATATTAAAAATTTTGACCCCTTGTGGGGGAGGTACCAGAAGTAGTACACCGATGAGTCCCATCTCTAAACTTGATATAGGTTTGGTTAATAGAGCATGTTGTGCAAAATTGGGTTCAAATCAGATATTCCAATCGTCTGATATTGGATTTATAAATATTGAAAATGTTGACCATTTGTGGGGGAGGTACCAGAAGGAGTGGATTAAGGGGCCCCATCTTCTAGGCTTGGTAAAGATAATAGGCTGCGCAAAGTTTGGTTCAAATTGAACATTCCATTCGCCTGATATTGGATGAAAAATATAGAAAATTTTGGTTTGATTTGGAAATTATTTGTATTAGGGTAAGAAATATTTTAAATAATACTAAAATAAGTGCATTTAGTAGATGGTGGAACTTGATATTCGATAGATGGGTCGATATTAGCGTATAAGGTTAGGATATTGAGTAAGTGAATAAGTAGGAATCTTTTAATTTGTTATGGGACTTTTTAGGTATGGGTAACATTTATGTTCATAATTGTTGCCTTTATAGCGTCAAGAAACAAATCGATTTGATTCCGATGATTACTAAAAGCTATAGGTATACTCATGGTATAATAATAAAAGGTAACAGCAAGTGTTGTTGTACAAAAAACGATACAACAACCACATGGAAATTTGTTGTTGTAAGTTCTACTAGTGTCAACTCATTTGACAGAAAAATGTAAACAAACAAATTATCATCAAATTATTTTTATTTTGAAAATGGAATATTTTCGAATCCTCAAAATAAAAATTGAAAAACATGAATGAAAATCTATCAAATTTATATTTCTATCTATTCCACATCTTTCCTATAATTGAGCCATTGCCATATATATGGGTAACACATATGACAATGCTGGGAATAGCGAGTTATTCCTTCAAGAAAGATTTGCTTCCTCAAACTTTCCCAGCAGGCAGATTGAGTAAATTGAATACGGGAGCATACAATTTCAAATTGTATGCGTTCCCAATTTTCCTGTTGGGTGATTTTTAAAAACATAATTTGTCAAATTCATATTGACACTAGTATTATGTTGGAATCAAATCAGCTGGGATTTGCTGTTACCTTTTATAATTATACCATGAGGTGTACTTTTGATATTCTCCCTAAGACTGCTTTTCCACAGGCAAATTTTTATTTGGCATATACTGAGTTTGTAGGCGAGAGGGGTGCGAGGAAGAAAAACAAAAATTTCCCTGTTCAGAATTTGCCGTACACGCAAATTCTGCTTTGCTCTGTTCGTTGAAAACAATTTTGTTGACATTTCCTTTTGAGCCTATTCGCTTTACTGACACACAGCCGGCTTTTGTTTACAAACCTGTTGCTTTAATTTGTGCAAGTGAAATTTAATTTTTAATTTTTGCAATTTATATAATAAAATATATAAAAAATAAATAAAATATTAAAAAATCTTTAAAATGCAAACACTTTTGACTTTTATTTTCTTTCTTTTGTATTTTGATTCGCAAATTTGGCAAAGAAAAATTTGCTAATGGAAAAGCAAGCGAAAATTTCAAAAGAGAAAACAAAAAATTTGCCAAATAAAAATCTGCCTGTGGAAAAGCAGACTAAACATCATTAATATTTATGTAACATGCGATACCAAGATGCCAAGATGCCAAAAAAATCGATTCAGATATTGCTCTCATATATATATATATATGTATATATGTTCAATCCTGTTTATAAATAGAATAAATATCTTAGAACAACTTCTTCCAGAGACTAGTTGTAGGATATCCTTTAGTCTTTTTATTAATGGTAACTTTATGACACCTCTCAATTGGAGTAGGAGAATTTGGCTTAAACCTACGTACGTACTGGGACGTCCACATTCGCCAATAATTTGTATTAATTTAAATGTTTGAGCATGCTAAGAATTTACATTTTTGTTGTTGATATCAAATTCTTACCAAAATGGCTAAAATATTTTCATCTGCTGTTATATTAAAGCAATTGTGATGTGTTACAAAACATGTTAAATTTTTCCTTTTCCCTTCCGCTTTTTCGTCCTCAGACTTGTTTCCAAACTTAAAATTACAGACCAAAGAATTTTTCTTCTGATAAGATATGAACACATAGTAAATATAAAACAAACAATAATTAAAAATAATTGTTAAGGTTATATTTTTTATATTACGTTATAAAAACTTGCCTTAATAGGCGAACAACAAACAAATAACACCCGGCCCACAATGGACCAGGTCTGTTACAAAACAAATATTATTTTGTTATTGTGTGTACAAAAAAGAATGCGGGCATTTGGAATGTTAGGTTAGGTCAGCAAAAACGCTTCACTTACTGCATTGTTGAACATTTTTGGCATCGGTGGGGCATTTTGGTACAATGGGGAAACCAGGTTCATAAGCGGTTTTCGGAGAAACAATCTTTTCGCAGGGCTTTGCTTTGATCAATGAATGCGAAACTGGTGCTTGAGGGGTCACCTCGCTGTACAATTGATCCAAACTGATTTTCACATCCTGTGGTGGCACTTTACCGTCCATAACATCATAGACAAATGGTGGACGCACGGGGGTGCTCAAGAAACGACCATGGCCTTGAGCAACACGAACTTCGCCATGCTCAACACAGATACGGCCACGTACCAAAACATATTCGGGAACACCGTGGCAAACCAAACCCTCGAAGATGTTGAAGTCGCATCTGTGGTGATGAGTATCCTTGGAGATTTTGCGGGTGGCATTGGGATTCCAGACGAGGATATCGGCATCGGAACCGACAGCAATGCGGCCCTTTTGTGGGTACAAGTTGAAGATTTTAGCTGTGTTGGTACTGGTGATGGCAACATAACGGCATGGATCCATAATACCGTTGTGGACACCCTTCTCCCAGACGACAGACATACGGTCCTCGAGACCATTGACGCCATTGGGGATTTTGGCAAAGTTATCCTTGCCCATTTCCTTGTGTTCCTTGTTGAAGGTGCAGTTGTCACTGCCGGTGGTCTGGAGATAATCGCTATTAAGAGAAATGCAAATTTGTTAATTAATATATGCATGAAGGTGTGTGTGTGTGTGTGTGCTTGCCTCTCTACTTACTTGGCCAATAATCTCATCATGAATTCGGGAGTTGTGGGATCTGATCTGAGGGGAGGGCTAAGAACATGAGCAGCACCATGGTGGAAGCAGTTCCTGAAACATTGTGTGCCATCAGTACCCAGAGCAGCGGCCAAAGTTTCACCGTAGATACCACGGTTGTTGTAACGCTTGCGAGCTCTGGCGAGTTCAATACCAGCCGATTTGCTCATAATGTGAACAACATAAAGGGGGCAATCAACCTGACAAGAGAGGGTGAAATTAACAAAAATTGCTATAAAATAATTTTTAATAACCTACTTGATGGGCCAAGATACAGGCGCGGTTGACGGCTTCAGCTTCAACTTCCTCCATGCGAGACAATTCATGGCCCTCGGGACCAGTAATGCCAGCATCCAAAAGTTTGCCAACATTCTTGGCAATAATGTCACCATTTTCGGCATGGACCTGTAGTTCACAAAATTAAATACATTTATAAAAAAAATTTATTTTTTGTTTTTCCACTACTTACCAAAGCAATACCACCCAATTCACGAATGCGTTCAAAACTGTCCAACATTTCGGAATCGTTGACTTGATACAAGCCCTTATAGGCCATGAACATTTTGAACGAGTTAATACCCTTCTCCTCACACAAGATTTTCATTTCATCCGATACGGATTTGGACCACCATGTAACGGCTACATGCAAGGCATAATCACAGCATACTTTGGGATCGGCCCAGGAGCGATATCTGTTGTAGGCATCCAACAAAGACTCACCTTTGTCGGGTACGGCGAAATCAACTGTAATTTAAATGGAAAAATATCTGTTAAGGCATTTCTGGAGTGATTTCAAGTTTAACCAACTTACTAATGGTTGTGGTGCCACCGGCAATGGCGCATTTAGTTCCATGATAGAAATCATCTACAGCGATAGCACCGCCAAATCTGAATTCACAGTGAACATGAGGATCAATACCACCGGGCATAACCAAACGGTCAGTGGCATCAATAACACGGACACCACCGGGAACATTGATTTCAGATGCGGGGCCAACAAATCTTTTAAAAAGAACAAAAACAAGAAATGGAAAATTAATTAAGTATTCGTGATAAATTTTTCAAATCGGCGCCTTCAACAAAATAAGCCGGATTTATCAAATCATACTGTCAACGATATGTATAAATTTCAAGTTTTCTTACAACAGCATGATTTATAATTGAAGATGAACATTTTAACTTTTTACCGGATTAACCTACAATTTAAAACTACTGACTTAACGAAATCCAGTACAATGTAAACGTACTTTAAGCATATAAACTTGATTTGACAGAGAGGTTTTGAGCGAATTTAATTTTTTGTATTAAATTGGGAAATATTCAGTTGGATTTAGCAATTAAATCGAGATAATGCACATTATAAAGATAAAAACAATGGTCTGAATGCGAATTTAAAAGTACGATTTTAAATCGACTCGATTAACGAAACCCAGAAAAACCTCCTAATTGTTTACAAATACCTTTAATCATGATCTAAATACCGATCAGCTGATGTTTGTTAGTATACATACAAAATTATTAATTTGCGCCAAAAATATTTGTTTGCAATTTGAAAATGAAAAGAAAAATTACAACAACGGAGATGCTCTGGGAAAATAAAAAATCACCATAAAACGCAAACCATTTATAAATAATTTTTATTTTCCTTTGATTTTTCATTTTTGAATTTGGCAACCGTTAAATATAAAAACAAACTACATGTGAAAACATTTGCAAATTTTGGTACATTGTGCGGTTTTTCGTACAAAAACCGCGTTGTATCACATTAGTAACATGATTTCGATCATGATTTATAATAAACCCTGCCGCACGTGGATATAAATTTGTGTGATAAATCATGTTAAATTCAGTCCGACTAATGGCGTTTCTACACGATATGTATTTTACATATGTGCTGTCACTTTTTTACATATGGAAATCGAACTCGTCATGTGAAACATACGGAAATTTCAATGTGTCAAAACGATATGCAATTACATATGTATTTTTTTCCGAATAGGACGCGCTCTATTTTCGTATGTGAAACATAAGGAAATCAGCTGTTTGAATGAAACACATTGTTGGAAGAAAATATTTCAATTGTAATTCAAAAAAGGATGAAAAGGCAACAATTACAAATTATTATTTCGTTTGTAGGTGTTTAATAAAAAAAAAATGATGTTGATTTAAGAAAAAATAAAAGTGTTTTTTTGTTTATAGGTTATGTCATATGTAAAATACATATGCCGATTTGAACACAAAAATAAATGTTTTGTGTACACTGCTAATTTTGACACACATAAGGAATTACATATGGATCAAATAAGTGACAGCACATATGTAAAATACATATCGTGTAAAAACACCATAAGAAAACAAACCCTGATTTCGCCTTTTATCATGATTAAATGATATTTACATATATCATGTACGCTTTTATGTACTACAGGGATAAATCATGGTAAAGAACGCTGTACCAATAAAAATGCAACACTATTTTTTATGAAAGGTGAATTATGCTACGTTTACATGAAATGTGTTGTATTATAAGTCTAGCATTAGTTATTACTTATTTATTCATTTACTATTATTATTCAATATTTTTATTTTAAAGTATAAACAAATAATAAATATGACAAAGCACAAATAAAAATTACAGCAATTTTAGTAGCCGGCGAGATAAACCGGCATTTTGCATCAGCTGACTGAGCAAAAAATCGTTTATTCTAAACATTGATAATGAATACCACTAAAATCAATGTAGAATTATCACATTTCTGGCATTAATCATGACTAATCATAATCATAAAAATATAAAAAATTAGATTTTAATCTTGTGATTCTTAAACAATGTTCTCTCTTATTTTAGGAGATAAGCCCCGTTTAATATGGCAATTCTTAAATTGGAGTATAAATGATTTTTCAAGGCTTTATCACCACTTCGGGGTGACCCCCTGTGAATTCATTGATATCTCTCCATATCACCAAATTGTTCAGAAAAAAAACAGAGGCAGATTTTCAAGTCCAGTAAACTGCAACGCTTATCAGAAATGTCATGACCCTTGCAGCAGATTAAAAAACATTCTGGAAAACGTTTGAACGAAAACAAAAACGACAAATTTCTATTTGGTTTGATTTTTTAATAAATATTTTGAAAGTTTCATATAATTTTAGAGCGAGAAAATGTCAGTCAGCTGATATTTGTTTACATATCGCTCATTTGCTGTTGGAGTTAATGATGCACGATTGTTCCCTATAATAGACTTGATGTTGAGTAAAAAATGCATATGAATATCTCTTACACACTCTAATTGAGAAGCTATAGAAGTTCCTCAGTCCCATATAAAGTGGGAGTAAATTGAAAAGATAAAACGCATTTTCTGCAAAATCGTTTTTTTTTTTTTTTTTTTTTTTTTTTGAGTTATGCCTGTCTTGCAGCAAATGAGCGATATGTATATACTAGGGAGAATATGTACATGGTTTGTAGAAATCTTTAAAGAACAAATATTGACATCAAAATCATGAAAAAGTTTTGCACTCTCGTAAAAATATTGCAGAAAGTTATCGAATGCAATTTTGTAACAATTTCCAAGAAATCAGCTTATTCTAACAACAATATGATTAACATTAAAAATTTGCCAGTAAAAATTAGAAAAGTTTCACTAACTATAACCTGTGGGAATTTGAACAAATGGTATACTGGGTTTCAAAACATACCTGATAGTACTTATAGAAATCTCCATTTATATCATAAAACACGTTTGATGTAAATGCAGCATAAGTTTATTTTTTCAACATCGCTTAGGTTTTATTAAAAAAAATTTGAGTAATTTACAGTAACCTGATAATCTAATGTAAAGCTGTTACAAGTCAATCGAAACGTGTGTTGACATTTCAATCGAGTTGATTTCGTAAATATTCAACTCGATTTAAATGTCAATTACATAGCGTATACGTCAAATATAATATATTGGTTTTATGAAGAGGATTAATAGTGTGTTTGTATAAGAACTTTATTCTGGGTTAACCTACTTTCAGAGGATTTATTTGACATATATTCAATGGAATTGTCATTTTAAACCTACTGGTTTATCGAAATCCGCACTGTAAGGTAACGTAAAGTACGTTTAGATTTACGATTTCAAATGTCAATTCCATAGCGTAAACGTTCAATATAATCCACTGAATTTGGGAATATGATTAAGATATTTTCGATTGGATTTAGTAGTCTAAACGCGCTCAAAGGATGTTTTGGTACTTACTTGATTATGCCATCTTCAACGTAAACATCAGCTTTGCACATGCCATCGTCATTGACAACTGTGCCATTTTTGATGTAGATGCGGTTTTGGGCGCTCTGCAAATAAAATAGAATTTTTTAATATTAATATTTTTTTAATATTCTGATAAACAACAAAAAATTATCAACATATGGCGTTATTTTATTGTGTATTTGCAAAATCGTTTCAGATAAAATTTCTGTGTATTCGATACAATAAATCTGATATTAGATTTTTTTAGATAAAACTAAGTTATGAAGAACAGAAATCTATGAACAAAATTTTAGCAGAATTGCTTAATAGTCAATAAATCATTTACATTTTCCGACAGGGAAATGGTTCAACTAGCTTAGATAAAATTATACTCAAAATCGGTATTACCTTTTATTTCGATGTATTTGCTATATCGAGCTGAATTTACATTTATTTATACATTTATATTTTTGCTCTAAAACTACATAACTTTTCCTAAAAGCACCATAATGACAACACTTTGTTTATGTCAGCGGATGCGAAAATTTAATTTTTTTTTAAATAAAGAACACCTGATGGACAGAAATTTCTATAAGATTTATGAAAATATTGACCAATTCCTATGTGTTCAAAATTGACCACAGAATCTATGAAACTAATGACATGTTTGTGTATACGTAAACAAATATCAGCTGACTGACAAATTTATATCACGTTTGTTTTTGTCTAAACAGTTATGTTTTAATTCCTCGATTAAGAAAATCGAGTCATTTTTGAAGCAAAGTCTAAACACGCTATTATTCCAAATTCAGTTGTTTGTCGTATTGGAGGAAAGGAAAACTATCGAGGATATTCACAAACCATAAACATCTATGCAACTTCGTACAGGCTTCTATGAGGTTTAAGCCGCGTTTAGGCCATGCCTTCTAAATCGACATACTAAATCCTAGCTGTTTAGACTAGGATTAAAATAATATAAAGATAAATATTTGGTCTGTTCCCGTACTGCAATAATCTACTAGTTTTTACTATTTTTGTCGATATCATAAAGGACATTTTGTTATCGTAGTAAAAAGTAGTAGATTCTTGCAGTACGGGAACAGACCAAATATAAAGATGACAGTCAGCTGTATTTTTTTTGTTGTTAACACACAGTGTCAAATTTTGTTAGTCTTTATTCTAAAGTATCGTAACGTGGAGACCTTGATCCAATCGATGCTGTAAAATTACCTCTAATCCATAAAATCGCTTCAAGTCCATTGAAAGGTCGTCCTGCGTCATGAAGGTCATTCTAGAATTGGATGGAGGCAATGTTTTCCCCGTCTTTTTCGAGTAAGAGACTTTCATACATTTACTTTTTTAGGTGCAATTATTGGTGTAAAAGGAGCCATTTTGATTGAATATGACTTTTCAAAAGTATCCTTTTTCATTCTAATTTTTGGTTCACAAATTTCTTTTCACCATTATATAATAGACTTTTTCAGGGTGTATCTTTTCCACTTTTAAATATATTCACCAAGGATATTAATTTCCATGACCAAAAATATTCTAATACCAAAATTCCGTTGCAAATATACACAAAAACAACGATATCAAACTACAAATATTCAAATTCCAGCTAACTTACCTGCAAATGAATAGGTACCTTCTTGACGGGAGTTTCCATTGTTTATTTAGTTCTGGAAGGCAAAAAAATTATTTATATTAATATTCAATGATTTTAACACAAAATCGAATAAAACCGAACAATAAGCAATGAAAACCTACATCTACTCTCAGAGCGTTACTAAATGATACTAATTTCATTGTTCAACATTAGGCAACTTCGTCACATCGGCTCGGCTTGAGACTCGTGTTAAGAATCTACATCTGTAGTTCCGATAAGCCCGCTCATTTAACACAACAGAACAGAAGCTATAAAACTGATATTTAGTTTTCAAATGAATACATATGTGCATACATACACATTAATTTTATTATGATTACTAAGCAAAAAATGTATTGGAAAGTATTAACATAAAAATTAAAAAAAAATTAAAACTTAAAAAATAATAATAAAAACAAAATCAACGAAAAAGGAACATTTGCCTAGAATCGAAAATAACATTCATATACACATGTATGTATTTATTAGTATTTGATTATGGAAATTTTTCACAAGCATAAAATCGAAATTCACTCAACAGACGTGGGCTTGTCTGAACAATGTATGCAGAATGGCAACAAACAAAGTTTTATATTTTTAGATTGATACTGAGTTGTCAAATTGATTAAAATGTCAATTTTTGGGCTAGGTAGTACAATTGATTGATAAACAACAATGTAAATAGACCATAAACGTAAAGTAAATAAGCCAACTAACATTTTTGTAGACACTGATTATTATTTTGTTTCTTTTAATTAGCGAACTTTCGTAAATATACCTTGCAGTATAAAACGGACATAAGAATATCTCATATAAGGAAAACAAAGGCATATAAAACGGCATATACATTAGAACTTTTTACCGGGTTAACTAACTTTATGAGGATTTATTTGACATATATGCAAAGGAATTAACAATTGAAACCCACTGTGTAACGAAATCCCGTTAAGTGTAAACGTACTATAAAAAAGTTTTTCTATAAAACCAAGCATTTGAAAATGTTTTAAAATAATAAAAAATCAAGTCAGAAGACTCTAGATTATTATTATCTAATAGTACATTTACATTGTACCGGATTTCTTAAAACCTGTAGATCTAAATTGTCAACTCCATTACATAAATGTGAAATATATCCTCATATCCTTGAATCGACTTGCAATTAGATTTACTCCACATAATTCGTAATATGAAATACAGCACTGTTTTTAATATTAGTCTAAACATCTAGTATTTTGTACCTCGACTTAGAAGGCATAGTCAAAACAATCATAAGCTGACTAACATTTATATAATATCACCAATGCATGTCTTAACGAATGGGGTGCTTTCCAGGATTAAGTTAAACCAGTACGTTTCTTATTGTATAAGTAAAAGTTCATTTAGATTTTCCAAATCTAGTGGATCTCAAATGTGATTTGTGAACAGGATAAAATTGACGTATACGCTTTGGATTTGAAATTTGAGATCGAGTAGATTTAGTAGTCTAAAAGCGCTCTAAATGTACTTCTAGTCTAAAGACGCGTTTAGACTATAGTTTTTATTGTGATAATGTGCTTTATTTATATTTAAGTTCTAAATCAATCTGTATTTTCCAAATTTTACCATTCAAAATCAAATCCACTCAATATCTCGATTTGCTCGAAATCCTGCACGCAATCCCGATAATTTCAAATACAACACTGTTTTGCTGCCGAAGAAATGTGTCACATTTCCTAAAAGTGCCATATGAAATTTAAATTAAATTGAAAAATCTTCAAAAAAGTAAAATGAATATTAAGCGATTTTAAAACAGCATATATTAGAATTCTATTAAAATTATGAATTTACTGGCCAGCTATGTTGAATTATAAATGTGTATGTATACGTAAACAAATATCAGCTGACTGGCTTTATATGGGTTTAATACTAGTTTAAACAGCTAGAATTCAATTTCTTTAATTACAAATTTAGTCAATTTAGAAGGCATAGTTTAAACGCGTTTATACGTGAATTATACCGAGATCGGTTCACGTTTAGACTTCTAAATCGATTTGATTTATAAATCGGGTGCAAAATCTTAGCCGCTACCATTATTTTTGTTAGATAACTTTATTTTATATTAATAGATTTGAGCATAATAAAGCGTAGCTATTTTGGAAGTGATGCATTTTTTGGGGGCAAAAGCAGTGTTTTATTAGTACTATTCGTGCTATAAGTAAATTTAATTTGTATGGTAAATGAAGCTCGACTTAGCAATTAAATCCAGATAATGTATCACGATGAATGCTTAGTGTAGACGAGCCTTAAAAATTGTAGTTCTGAGAGGATCATTTATTATTTAATTCACTACAATGCAACTTTATGGCGATGCTCTAAGAGCGAAGATAAGTCGACGACAGACTCATTTTAATTCACTCGACAAAGATCCAAGCCCTTTATCGAGTATTTATTCTTTTCGTCACTGCCAGCGTTATTGCTTTAGTCACTACGTATGGTGGGAGGCGTGGAAACGAACGATAAGTAGTCTTGCGGACCTAGTACAACACTTTCAATCATATTCGATAAGAAAGCGCCTGTCGGCCTGTCGATCCTATCTTCGTCTATAAGTGATTTTTCAGTTATCTAGGCAATAACAAATGATAACTGAAAGTAGTAATGAACAATATTTTGGCATTATTAGAAGACGATGGAGATCACCATGGTGCGTACGTACTCTTTACTTATGGTGAGTGGCGTGGTAATGAACGATAAGTGGACCTAGTCCAACACTTTTGATAGACATGAGCATATTCGATAAGAAAACGCCAGCAAAACAAACGATTAGAGGATTAGAATTTGAATGTATTGCTGCAGTAACCGACTCATAACTCACCGAACCAACTCATAACTCATATGCTCTCTCAATGCGTGGTGGCTTTTAATGGCGTTTCATCTTAATTTTGTTATTTTAAACAAATTATTCACAATAATAAAATATAAATCTATCATCATATGTATTTGTCTATTTTATAAATAGTATTCTTTTATATAGAAAAACATAAATATACCCAACTCTCACTATCAAAATTGTAAAGAATTCACTTTCAAAAAGGTGTAAAGTGCCTTACAGAACAGCTCGACGTATGTTCAATATTGAATATTATTTATAAAATAAAAAAATACACACGATGATAGATTTATATTTTATTACAGCGAATAATTTGTTTAAAATAACAAAATTAAGATGAAACGCCATTAAAAGCCAATTTTTATTTTTAAACAAATACTAAGGTACTGTTGAAGTGAATATATATATATATATATATATATATATAGATAAAAAAAGTAATACAAGAACTTGTATGAATAGACATTACCAATCCATTTATGTTTGCTACTGTCCCAAAACAGTTAAAACTAAACACCATATGAAAAAAAGGGGCACGACTCAAGCATGACTCAGCACAATATGAAGCTTTCGACATCACACGTATTCTATTTCTCAACGACGCAGTTTTGGGCTATTAATGATATTCAGCAAATAATAGTAAACAAACATTAATAGCTTCGGAAGCTTCAGCATATTTATGTAGAATTGAATTTATAACTAGGCATTATATAAACGGTGTATGCAAATATACAATTAACAACTCATTTCAAATATATTTTTAAACATACTTTCATAAGCGTGTACCACTACACGTTTGACATTTTTTGTCGATCAACAATGGAAGAGTACCAAACAATGCCGGCTGTCTAAATAAACACAAACAAATCTCACTTGGTTCTGAATATGTTCAGAAAAAACAACTCTCAGTTGAAATTCGAAATTTGTATGGGCAGATTATTTGCTATTCTATTCGTTAATAAACAAAACACAATCTGATGATAAGTGTCTGATTGTGATATATAAGCCTCCTGAGCGCGGACACTGCAATGCAAATCAAAAATTATGTTTCTGCATAAAAACATAATAAATTCCGAATACAGAAATTCCGGTAAATGTATCTGAAATTGAGTCCGATCGTACAAATTCTCGAGGAAATCACGACCATTGGATGAATAAAGGAATTATCCATTTCGTGGTTTCAAAATTATGAAACTGGAATTCGACACCCGTCAAACTATGTCGTTAAACCTTCTTCTTTTGAGTTGAATGTCTGACATTGACGAAAATGGATCGCTTAACTATCTCACAACGCAAAAACATTATCAAAACCTACTATGCTACTAAAATTGTGATTCTGTCACAGCCGCATATCATGTTTAAAGAAGAGATTCTGGTTTACATAATCGTCCAACTACGGGTATGGTAAAAAACAAAATTGTTGTATTTGCTTTTTCGAGAATCCTCAAGTAATTAAAACAGGACATTATATCCAGAAAAAGTAACAGTTTGATGCACTCTTTGGTCCCAAGGTGTGATTGGATCTAACTCCTTCTGGCCACGTAATCAACTGGTCACCATGTCATTTTAATGCTGTAGTGATTCAGCATATCTATAATCCATCCAATGTCAACATTTAGTCATTATAAAATTCATATCTTAAACAAAGTAATTTTAATTATGGATTTTATTTAAAAAATGGAATCCCTTGATTTATATTGCTTGACAACTCCTTATCTTAATTTTTTCACGACATCAAGTCGTATACGTAATCTGCACATGGCACTGATATAAAGTATACGCTGCATATATTTCTTTCAGATACATAATAAAGAAAACGTGCGGGTAATGTGGTATAGTATGTAATGCTAATACCCAGTGAACGAAGCAGTATAGTCGGACTGGGCCGACCAACTAACCCTACACAATTACCACTGAGCTCTAAGTCACAGCGGGATTATATTCAGAGTCTGGGTAATATTTCGCCATATTTGATTTCCCTTGACGATTAGAGATCACAAGTTCGTCTGCAGCATCTTTTCCGAATCACGTTTTCCATTTTCAAATTTTACTCCATAAGTTTCAAATTTTGGTTTTTGCACAAAAAATTGGTTCATTTGACCCCGCTAAATATTGAGCTTCATTAACAAGGCAGCCATTCGAATTAGTTGATCAGATCGTCTTCCCTATTGAAGATTTGTGAAGTTCGGCTTAATTGTGGCGTCTAGAGTGACTAGAAAACCTACTCAAAATAAAGTTTTTGCTCTATTTCGTCCCCGAAATATCATCCGAATATCATCGAAAATTATGGAGTCGCCTTTACCATAACCGGAACCACAGCCACATTTCCGTTGACTAGACAATATCAGAATACGTGAACACATGTAAGTATTTAACAAAAAAAAAACTCCCACATCCGAGTACATACAACAATGTAATTGGAATCAATTTAAAGGTTAACAACTCCTCTCGGATATACTATCAACTTCTCGGGTCTATGTCCTTCAGGAGCAAAATCTACGTCATAAAATAAAAGTTTTGTAATTTTTCACACAAAAGTCTGGGTCCATTTGACCCCCTAAATGTTGACCAATCTTCATTAAAAGTCATGATCAAATCCTTTTTTCCTTTTTTCATGATTAATCTCATTTTTCGTGATGTTCGGATCATTATTGTGACCTCTAGAGCGACCCGAAAAACAGACAAATATTAAGTTTTTGGTCCATTTCATCGCTTAAATATTAACCGATCATTACCAAAAATTTGGCCACAACCCCTCCTACATGCAAAATTTCGTGACGATTGGTCCATTTCTGTGTGCTGTATCGTGTTTACAAATTATAATAGTCCGACGGACGGAGACACATACCTAGATCGACTCAGCTAGTGTAGATATGACGATCGGTATACTAAAAGATGATTCAATGATAAAGTCAAAAAGTGTGGTTTCGGGAGACATTAAATGTTTTAAATTAAAAAAAAAATTATTTGGGTCTCTCTTACAGCTTTCTTCATTTCATCTGCTGTCCATTTTCTAATTTCATCCGTTTTGGCCAGGTTTGTATATAAAAACACATAAAATTCATTTGGCATACACATTTCAACCTTTATTTTATTAAAACCATTAAAAAATTATATAAGGGTAGTGAATTTTAATATTTTGGTCGGTTTAGAAAAATTTGGCATTTGAATTGACAATATGTTATCATTCTTTAGTTTTAAGTGCAGCCTAAAGATAATTTTAATATAATTTGAATATATCTCTCCCTTACAGTCTAAAATAAAACTTCGCCGAAGTTAAAAAAACTCTTCCGTATATACTATAGTACAGCATTTACATACCCTGTCATTTGCCACAGAGTATTGTAGGAAATAAATAAAACAAACAAAAAGAAACTAAAATCAAGTGTTTTATAGAAAATATATGCAAGCCTAAAAGTATGCAACTTTGTTTTACAGTACATTTCAAATTTCAATTAAAAGTTCCGCATGGTAACGTTACTAACTTTAAATTATTCAAGTTGAAGCCAATAACGATCGAATCTCGATTATCAAACAATATATATTTTCAATTGACGCTGTTTTTGTAAATATGTTGCTATTTTCAAAACTCTATTCTAACGGTAAATATAAGTTGAAAGGCAATTAATGATTTTGCTACAATTTACATGTAAGCATTAAAAATTATTAAGCACCAGATTTGTTTTTTAGAATGATTATGTAAAAAATTAGACGTTTAAAGGGTTAATTAAAATTTTCTGGTCTGTACCCGTACTGCAAGAATCTACTACTTTTTATTACGATAACGAATTTTCCTCTATGATATCGAAGAAAAGTAAAAACGAGTAAATTCTTGTAGTACGGGAACAGACCATAAAATAGGAATAATATTTATTTAGTTATTGTGCTGTCGAAACATCTAATTGTTATAAATTCGTAAATATGTTGCAATGAAAAAGGTTTGAATATGTCTGCTGGTCTCATTGTATTGTTGATTAACACAGTGGTGTCAATGACCTACACCATGCATATATTCATGCCGAGAAAGTAAAGAAACAAACATACACAATACATATAAAAAAATTGTTCTAAATGTAGCAACAAAACGATAATTATGACAAATTATCTTATTTATTAATGTGAACCTATATGTTGTCTAAAATAATCAAAAAAAAAAATATATATAATATGAAACGACGACACGACACCTTACCCTATATCCCATTGTTGGCTAGACGTTTGTAAAAGATTATCCATTTCGTAGTTTTAAAATAAACTTAGTTGTTAAACTAATTTTTTACTTTTCAGTTAAAAGTCTGACCCGAATGAAGGAAATGCCATTACCTCCAAAAATGCTACTGTTTGGTGCACTCTTTGGTCTGAATGTGTGATTGGACCTTAATTCTTCAAAAACGGCTATGAAACGACTGCCAACTTCAATTCCTAGACTTATGGTAACCGACTTATATAACCGACTTTATTCCATTCTATCGAAGAATACGACTAGGAGAATATGTGGTTTCAACAAGACGTTGCCACATGCCATACAACTTGATCGAATATGAGTTTATTGTAAGGGACATTTCGTTGCAGCTTATCGTGGCGATTAGTCTTGTGTCCTTCGTGAACGACCTAGTTCAATTGAACGAGTCAGTCCACTGAACGGGTGAACGACATAGTTTAGTTTCTATTATTGTCGTTCACTAAACGATTTTGTTTACCCAAGATTTATTAATAAGGTCACCCAGGTAGCAATCGAAATCGGAAAACAGCTGTTTTTTCTCAAGTCTAATGTCAAAAATTTTGACTTTGTTTACGTTTTCATAATGGAAATCAATTCACAATAATGCATTTTGACAGCAACTTGAGTGACAGCTGATATCCAGCTGGTCTCCCTGGTGACCTGATTTATAGGCCTTGTGTTTACCAAACTCATGATGCAATAATAAGGTGATGTATCAATGTCTCGACCATGGCACAATAAATAGGTTATCCATTTAGATCAGCTGATGTCTCGATTAACTGTCAAAATGGATAATTTTTATTTGAATTCGATGTGCAATGTTGCCAACTATGTGAAATGAACGACGTCTGTCACTGAACGACATTGTATTTTCTTCTACACCTTCAGTGTTGTTCACAGGTGCACTGACTTTGACCAACTTAACGGCGTCAAATAAGAACAATTTCATATAAAATATGTTAAATTGAATGAAGATACGTGTAATATACTTTGTGGTGCTTAACCCTTTGACGTATTTCCATGAGTCTGACTCGTGGTACAATTTCTGTGCCTAACACGATTATGATTCGATTCTCATAATAATAAGAATAAAACTAGTTGATGCCCTGCACAACATCTAATCTAAAATAAATAGTTTTATTACATGCATTCACATTTCGTTTCGTTTTGCGGCCTTTCTTAAGCATCAAAATCGGTTTACTTAGTGCAAGTTTAGTGCTAACAGTTGGAAGCGAACTTCGTTGCGCTAATTGATACGTCAAAGGGCTAAAAGATCAAACGCTGCAGTAGTGTTTTGCGTATGGTTGGGAGGGTCAGTAAATAATATGAAGCGACATTTAAAAGCAATGCACCCCAAACTGGAAGTTTGCTGCCGAATATAATGGAGTTATGCCATCGACCACCACCCATTAACAAAGTGGAGAAAATAGATAGGAAAGTCCTTCGAATGATTGTGAAAGGTTGGTTTAACTGCCAGAACTTAATTGGAATACGCTGCCATGCCAATTGAATAGAGTAGCCATTTGAACGATATAAGTAACTGAACGAGGTGAACGACCTAGTTCTCTTTTAAAAATTATTATCTAGTTCGTTCGATCACTGAACTGACCGATTGATTGGCGATATCAACTGAGCACCAATATCATGCAACTTGAGACCATTCGAATTTTTTGTGGGGCTACGCGAAAGACCATCATTGTGCAGATAAACCTTTTACTGTTGAGCACTTAAACACAACTTTTAAAAAGGGTTCGAAAATTACATCTAAAGAATCAATGATTGCAACAGTTTGTAGTGTTTCACATATAATGTCAAGAAAGTTCAAACTTTATAATAAAATATATGTGTATATATATTATAAAAAATAAATTGTATGTTAATCCACGTAATAAATAACACTGTATTTGTGATTCATTATTTTCTCATCATTTTCATAATTTCCAATGCTTTTGTATATTCATCAGTATGCCTATTCTGTAACTTTTAACAATATTCGATATTGTCAATTCCAGCCAGACATGGAGTCTTTCTAATTTGATTTTTTTGGAATTTTGAGATTCGGAATCTTTAAGTCTTCAAATATATATATGTAATGTTAGAAGTCTGCTCTAGTGTATGCGCATTTGCCAGGAAGAAAATTGTCGAAATTTAAAATCTACTATATTTTGGTTACAATTTTAATTTTTATCTGTAAAATCTTTCACAATTTTTATAACATATCTAACAATTTATTTGACACTTGTCTTATTTAGGTTATTATGCGTGTGCGGACTTGGACTGCATTTTACTCACAATCTGCGTGTGTGTGGCAAACATCGTGAGGACCATACGAAGGCACACTAAATATAAAAATTGCATCCGAAACATGTGGCAGCTAACAGCAGCATTAGGCCAATGGACCCACCAGGCCACTACCGCATTCAACGATGCAAATGCCAAGTGGGGCAAACGATGATCCACATCAAATTGTAGGATTTATTTTTAGCGACAACATCAACATTTTTTTACGATTGCGACGATGAAAACAACAGAAACAAAAAAAAAGAATTTGAAAAAAACTCATATTTAATAATTGGTCAAGGGCGTTCATTAGAAAAAATATTTTCTTAGAATTGGGTTACAACGAAAGTGGGGATGTGAGTAGTCTTTTACATTTTATTTCAGTGTGCTGGAAATAGTGAAACAGTGAACGACGGCATATGTTGTCATGAAGTAAGATTATATTAGATACAGTAGAGCATGGTTATGATAAATGTATTTTCATGTTTAATAACTAATAAAAGGCGCGAAAACTCAAAATCGCTTTAAGAGTATAAATATACACAAAAATGTATTGGAACATAAACTCGGTAAAATTTGACCCATTTTTTGTTTTCACTTAGCTCTGTTCAAGAACCTACAAGAATCAACAATTAAACGAAATTTATTTTCGAGTTTCCCCTAATAAATTAGAAAATTTTAATGCTACAAATTTTGTAAATTTTCAGAGTAAGCGAAGGTTTTTTCTAGCATACAAATTAAAAAAAATATTTCTAGTTTTGGAATACAACTGTAACGGTTTTTTTCCTTTCAAAGGAGCTTGGCTATATTTATGTTCAATTTCGTCCCAATTAGTGACCACTTTAAACTATAACAAATTATTTAATTATTTTGTCTTCTCTGAAAGTGCCTATTATGGGCAATTCAAATTTATCAATTTTTACAAAATAAAAAATGTTTCACAGTGTGTGTGGCTCTTACAACAGGTTGAGCTGAGGTGTTGCAAACAGTCCCAGTATTGTAATAATAGTCATGATACGTTTTATTGTGTTTCTTTTTTCTTTATTAATTTGTATATCTTGTTATTCGAAGTGCCATACTCGAATACTACAAGTATTTACAAGTATATGAGTGCATTGCAGTTTTAACAAAGTAATTGAAATAAATTGGATTGATTATTTATGTAACAACACCTGCAACAATGTCTATATAAATTAATTGAACAATTTCCTTTTAACATTTTACCGTACAAGGTATTTTTTCGTTTTGCATATGTTTGTAACCGGCAACAGGAATCAAGTTATAGCATAGAATGACGTTAGCCCGATTTCATGTAAATGCTGCACTAAAAACCCAACGTTTGTCTAATCGAGACGAAATTTAATGTGCAGAATTGATCCCAGTATTTTTCGTATTATGTTTTGCACAAATCGGTTCAGATTTAAATATAGCTCCCACATAGGCTCACAAAGAAATTTTGCATAGCTTATCGAATTGAGTCTAGAATAAATTGTATTTAGTTTTGCGAAAATGTAGATTAAAATAAGAATCCTATACACAACCGGGTGTAGGGTATAATATAATCGGCCCGTCCAACTTTTGTGCTTTTCTGCTGGTGACGAATTCGCCGCTCTTCACCTTCTTTCACTTCCCATAATTAAAAAGACCCATGAAAGGAATAGTATTGCTACGATTGAGGTAAACAATCAAAGTAGGAGTTGTTGTCTATATCATAAAATGCGTTTCTGAAGTTTTTCATGTTTTGTAAAAATATATATTTGAGGGAGATTACTTTAAAGGGCACAAAATAGTTATTGAAAGGTTGGTACCCCATGGAAAAAATTTAGTTTTAAAAATGGTCTAAATTGACATTTTATAAATATGTAAAATCGCAAATATTTTGAAAATTTTTTATTTTTAATGAAATAAATTCAGTTACTTAAATAAATATGTTACGAAGTTTTATTCTTCGTATTTATAAAAGTGTTGCGCTCATTTTGTGTAACAATTCAACATTAACATTTCACTAAAAACCGTAGTTAGGTTCGTGGCCGGGCCGATCTTTTTATACCCTTTCCCATGGAGTCGAATTTCAAAATACCTAAGGGAAATCCAAAACAAATTTTTTGAAGAAATATTTGACACCCAAATGAAAAAAAAATATCAAACTTTAACCAATTCGGTAGAAAATCGAATTCAGCGGCCAAAAATAGAAAGAGTTATCGTAGGTAGATGAAATTTGGTGCTTATTATCGATTTAAGTGCAAGTGACAAGATAGATCGGACCAAGATTTGGTATACCTCCCATAAGAGAGAGGGAGAGAGAGAATTTCACCCTTTTTGGCCTATAATAATTTAATTATCACATTCAATAAAAATTTGCAATTTTCATCTACAAATAACTGGATAGATCGGACCAAGATTTTGTATGCCTCCCATATAATGGGTCTTGAAAATTTCACTCATTTGGACTACAACATCTTTAATTTTTAACAAAATTCAATGAAAATTGGCAGTTTATATCTACTTAGGCCCATAAAGAAACTGACAAAAAAACTGAATGGATCGGACCAAGATTTGGTATACCTCACACACAAAGGGTCTTGAAAAATAGGATTTCCAGGGCTATAAAATCGTTAATATTGAGCCATAATCAATGAAAATTGTCAGTTTATTTAAAATTTGTACGAAGACAGTAATAAGTGTTGCAATTTAGTTGTTGGTTAATATTTTAGAACGCTTACCATACAAAGGACCCTAAATAAGTAACTATTCTATACTATAAAATCATTATATTCACTATTCACTACTATATTTATATTGTTATTTTTATTAATAAAAAAATATTTCATATACTTTAGATACTACATACACTACTGTTTTAGCATTCATCAGATTTTCAGAACACACATCAAGAATAAATTAAATATTGTCTTCCCAAATGTACGACATCATGAATGATACATGTTATAATTTCGGGCCTTTATTTTATGGCTGTTCAAGGATATAAAGGGGTCGGATTGTTATATAAAATACTGAATAAAATCCTTATTTAACTCGACTCTTCCAAATATTCGGGTTGCTCCTAATTATTTTGTGGCATCACTTGGTAGCATCTTGTGAATGTCATTCCCAAGGTAATGTACTGTACTATACATTTCCAATGCCATGAAAGAAAACATTTCTGTATGAACTTTCCATAAGGATAAAGAAAATGCGTTGCCAAAATTTAGATTATAATTTTCCTAAAGAAGGACTAATAAATAAGTATAATCTTCAAGCTGACCAAATCTAATTCAAAAGCATCCATATACAAGCAATATTTTAATACTAATTCTAATTTATCCACGCTTCCGATAACAGTTTTTTTCAATTAATTGCAAATTTTACGTAAAATATTGTATGATTACTATGTTTTAAATCAGTCCTTCTCCTTCCTATTTGGCCCTAAATAATTTATTTAAGGGTATGCATAACATATTCGATCCTTAACATCTTACTATTGTCATATTTTTTAATAAGGTGGTCACTAAAAAACGTAAATAGCTTTTAGGTCCGCAAGTTTCAATAAGTTTACAAGTTGAAGAGCACCTTTTCCATAACTCATATAAAAAAGAATTAGGACGATACCTCTTTCTTAACTTGTTTGTTCTATTCCACTAATTTAAAATTTTGCTTTACAAATTATATGAAATATGAACTACAGGTGTGGATAGCTGTAAACACCATATCGTCTCTATTTACAAAAAAAAAAAGAATGAATCCTAGTTTTTAACATCCCAAGCAACCAAAATAAACACTTTTATAATAACCGTTTATTAAAATGTTCAACGATTTTACCATCAGAAAAATGTACCCATTTTTTCCAAAAAAAAAAATGTGAACAATTATCAGATTTGACAGCAATTATCAGATATGAACCCTTGTATAGACAAAACTACTTGACGTATCAATACCATATTTCATATTTATTCTAATTGGAGTGTTTTCTATAAATTCTCATCAATAAATTTGTCCTCCGAAGAAGTTGGTTTTGACCATTTTTTGCCGCGGTCGTGACACTGTGCGGCATTATAAAGAGTACATGTCTGGCTCTCGTATGAACTAGGATTACTGACTTCGCACAAAAATTAAAAAAAAAATGAAAATATATATATATATATATATTATTATTATTTTTTTTTTTTTTTTTTTGAAAATCGAGTATTTTTGACCACAAACTATTTTAAAAAATAAGAAAACAAAATCGAAAATCGCCTATTTTTGCCCACAAACTATTTTAAAAAATAACAAAACGAAATTGAATACTATTTTAACAAAAATCTAGTAAAAAGCAGTAAAATGAGAGATCGCATTTGACAGTGGTGTTAATGAGAGTTTGCGAATTGCTACTGGACAAATTTACACAGTAAAGGGTTTCAGATGTAAAATATCCTTCAAAATTTCGACCAACTTAAAACACATATCAAAATAAAAAACTGGAGGTTGTTAGTATACGTTTCGTAATTGTTTTCCTTGTGAGAGTAAACTCTCTCAGCTGATATTACTCAGTAATTTTTTTTAATAAACGCACTTAATAAGTTCGACAAATCATTTAGTTTTATAAGAGCCATGACAGAAATAGTATGAAACATTATTTTTTACTACAATATACTAAAAACTTAATACTCATAATTCGAGTGTGGACATATATGAGGGTCTTAATAATCGACCTATGTTAATTAATTTGTGCAAATGGGTTTATACCTCCAAATAGAGAGGAAATGAGTTTCGGTGACTTTTAGGGAAATGTTTTTTTTTTCAGAACTTATTATAACCCAAAACTATTTATTTATATATATGACGTAAGAAATCAAATATTTTAGAATAAGTTTAATACAAACTTATTTCTAATTGTTTTAAAGTTCGACAACGTAAACAGAATACTATATTGTTGTGATTACTTTGTATAAATATTGACAATTTATAGCTATTAGTACAAATTAAACAAACCGGTATTTTATACATTGGCATAACATTATTTACTTATATATATATACAAAATATAAAATTAATTGCATACAAACACTTTTTAAATCACCCTTTTTTCAAAATCTGAGGACACTAATGAAGTTAACACTTTACTTTTTCTTAAATTTTCATTCACTAAAACAATGTATTTGAATTTTATTTTTAAATTTCCAGAAAAATCGTATACAAATTTGTATTTTGTTATAAAACAATCACTGAACACTGTCGTTAACAATATTTTTATTTCTTTGCCAACGCCGAGCTAACAAATCCGATCCGATCACCACGAATGTGAGAATAGAAAAGCTAACAATTGAAAAGAAAATATTGAAATATACCCACCACCGACAACAACAAACAAAAATCTCTATTTTTCGTTTTGTGTTTTTTGTGAGAAAAACTAAATAAATTTGAGTTTATATACCTGTACGCTCCCGTACAGCACACACATGCATTCATACACACAGTTTTACTATAAACATTCTCGGCCAATATAGTAATTCATTGATCGGTCGCCGGCCGATCATCATTACTATAAATCTCACATCGCATGGGTGAGAACAGACGAAGAGATGCCGGGCCAAACAAGTGATCAATTGAAAACCACAGCCAGCAGCAGCATCAGCTAGTTCGTCTATGCGCCGGAATTTTTTCATTTGCCGACCACAAGTTGCCAGATGTTGAATACTTATAAAAATTACACTAGTTTACAAGTGCCATGGAACACGTGGCTACTTTTTGTATTAGTTTGGATAGGTTTCCTTTGATAATGTTTATATATGTATATTATAAGAAATTTTAAGATTTCTTGGAATTCATTCATCGTCCATTTGGAATTCATTCATCGTCCATTTGATGTATGAATATAAGATCTGAAATTTTATAGGGTATTCGATAATATTACGATATTAACTACGACTTTTGGTAAAATTCAGTCGTATACATTGTCGGCGGAAATTAAAGAAAGAAATAAAAATACAGGACAAGCAATTCTTGGAAAAAAAATAAAATTTGAATACTCCATCTGGAAATGTCATAAAAATTCGTACAAAATAATTTCAATTCCGACCGTATAATATTGTCTTACACTATTTTCTGACTTGATCAATGATTGGTAAAAATATTGTTATATGCAAAATTTGAATGAAATTGGATTCTTATTTTATATTAATTGGATTTAATTTGGATTAATTGGATTCTTGATATTATATATTAATTTTTATACGTATTGTTTATATAGAGGTGGAGTTATTTCGAAGTGGCAATATTAAAAAATCCGATTTATTATCCGTAAATTAATTTGTTGTGGAACATATCGAGTGGTATGAAACAAACGTATGGTATAATAAATCGTCAGCTAAAATGCAAAAAGGCGTAACTAACAAAAATTTTAAATTGACTTTTTGAACGAATATTGTGAATGTCAATAAACTACATGTGTTAACAAACTTTTACACGTCTGCGGTCAAAAAAGGATACATTTGATAAATGCAAAAAGGCGTAAATTTATTGTTATGACTGCCATTAAACTAAATAACTAAATTTGTTAAAAAAAATTATAGTCTATTATTCGTCATATGCAATATCACCCTGCCGGTCATACTTTTTCATTTCACATGACATGTTTATAGTTTTCATTCAAAACAGTTTTTTGCTTCTCCTACACAATTATGCTTTTGTTAGTTACGCCTTTTTGCATTTTAGCTAACGAAATATGTTTGTATGTCCATAAGGGTTGTGACATCTCTGCGACCTCGTATCCCAGTATCATATTTTTTAAGTTTTTAATAAGATTAGATGAAATTATAATGATTACCTGATTCTTTCAAAAAACCTCACCCACAATGACTCTTTTTTTTGTGGAAGTTATAAAAAATTTATCGTTTTTCCGTTTTGGGTATGTATGATTTAAACAAAAATATAAAAACTAAAAATTATTTTATTCACAAAAACATAATTTCAAAGTGGTTTGCGCGGACCCTTTTATATAATTTCTTGGAAAAATACTTTTTTAGTCATTAATGGGCAAAAGCTCATTCATTCCCCCTATTTGAAATCAGTTTTGGGAAAACTATTCAAAAAATCATTAACCCCAATATACAAATATATTAGAGCAATCTATGTGTGTACGAGTATATATTACACTACAAACCACACAAGTTGTATAGATAATATCAGGATGCTACCAAATATACATACGTGTATGTACATATTTATATTTCATAAAAAAAAATCAAATCAAATGCATTTTACGACGTTTTGTCAGATATTCAGTGAATAACATTTGACAGATTTGATTACATTGTGGTTTTGAAAAGTTTTCATATTTCAATTTATATTTTAGATTCATGCATATTGTCTGTCATACACATCCACAAAATATTACATTGATTATTCGCGGGGATTTTAATTCGAACTAATATTTGGTGTTGTAATAGACGCACAACGACAACGTAAATCGCCACATGTCCAATATTTGATAACTTAATAATTTGTAGCAATTTGTAGCATTCAGTTGTTCCAAAATGCATAGTCCAATAAAAAATTAATTGTGAGAGCAAAATTGACTGTTGTGTTGTTACTGAACTATCAGATTTTGATTCTTTATTTACCTAATAACAATTTTTGGGGAACATTTGAAAAGAAAAAAAATATTCTTGCATGGGGAAGTTTTCCAAAAATTCAAGCAGTTCCTGAAGTTAGTGATGTAATAGCGCCTAAATTCGAACAGTATCCATTAAACGGGCACCACATTTAAAGTTTCCTACTTTATACATCGTAAATTTTTTTAATCCAAAGGTGGTGTTTATATGGCCACTTCCTCCCCCGTCACATTATCAACACTGTAAGACTTTAATATTTATCGTAAACACAGTATTATGCTCCCAAAAATCAAATAAAATGTCACAGACCCTGGGTCAAATTAGAGCAAATTTTACTGTGCCAAATTTTAGCTTATTGAATATATAAAATACAACGTTTAAATCAAATCGGATACTAATGCCATATTTGGTTACATTTTTATTTTTTTAAATGTAATCAAATATGGCATTACTATCCGATTTGATTGTTGTATTTTATATCTTCAATAAACTAAAATTAGGGACAGTAAAATTTGCTCTAATTTGACCCAGGGTCTGTGACCTCGTAGACCTCCACAAACTGTCCTAAATAATATATAAAAACTTCATAGTCTGTGGGTATGTATCTATCGACAACACTGACTGATAAATTCTTAATTGTTTTATTACCATTTAGTTTTTTCAGTAGAGTACGATATAAAAAAACAAGTGAAAAGGATAAAGTTCGGCCCGGCCGAACTTTTGATACCCTCTACCATAGGTATACTGATGGTTACATAAAATTAAAAATATGGGAAAATACCAAAAGTTGGATCTATACCGACAAATCTACCAATCGATTGTTGTAAACCATAGAGGAAGTGATGCAAATGTGGTATAGATTGGTAATGTGGTATAGTCACTTTTTTTGTAAACTGAAAATTTTAGAATATCTGAAACATGTTCTATAGTTTGCTGTTCTCAAGAAAATAAGATAGTAATGATCTATTTAATTTATTTAAATCACGTTGAGAATCAGTACCAAAAATTAAATTTTTCATGAAATTGACTTTTTTCGGTTGAACTTTAAAAATAATTTCTTGTTTTACGAATATAATTTAATCGTTATTACCAAAGCATTGAAATAATTAGTATGAACTAAAAATCAAATAATATGCGCGATTGCACCACATAATCACCAATTTAGGAAAAAAACTAGACATTTCTTCAGTAAACACAAGTGTAGGTAATGTGGTATAACTTGATTCCGCATGAAAAAAGTCCAGCACTAGACAAAATCTCATTACTATGTGAAATATTCGTACTCTACGAGAGTCTACCATGAATCACAAGGATGAAAAACGAAGGCTATGAGTTTTAACAACTTCTCCATACAAAAATTAAACATTGTCATATGTAGACATTATTATATAATAAAAATTAAAGTTGCACTCAACGTATCCGTTAAAAATCTTAACAGACATAAATCTGGAGCTAATTCGCATTCATTAAAAACAATAAATTATATAAGATATGAATTGGAAGTGAACATTATACTATACCACATTAACATCATGTGGTATACCACATTACCTGCCCTTTTTTAAATCACTTTTTATGGGATTTCAAATATTTTCTCAAATTAAATTGTTAGAATAATATTATTATTTTCAAATTGATACATGGAAAGACAACACATGTAGCATGTTAAGTGTAAAATTTCAATTTAATCGGATACAAAATAAAAATTTGGCAATCTAAAAACAAATGGGTATACCACATTTGCATCACCTCCTATAATGTACATCAAATACAAATTTAGCAAATTTTAAAAAAACGTGAACCGATATTGATAACGCATGGTGGGGTGGAACATGTGTATAAAATCCTTAAAATTCTGAAAATTTGAGGGCAAAGTTATATGAGGCTAAAGCGGTCCAACATTGATTACCTCTTATAGGAATTAACGATTATTTGGTATTATCATTGTATGAGGGTTTATGCCTTATTAAGGAGCGATATACAAAAGCTTGCAAATTAATAGCAGTTCAACACAACTTTAGAAGTTGATTTCTTTCCACTTTTTTAATTCACTATTTTGTTGCATCCTTTATGACAATGCTATTTAAGAATGAAAATAATCTGAACAAATTACGTTCATTAATATACAGATTTTTAATTTGCTTTTGTAATAAAAATGATTTATTTTAAATTCTGAAGGTACCTTTATATATGGGTTTAGCCTAAATACGGGCCGATATACTTCATTCTTGTCAGGTTCGAATTTTTTATCTCGATAATATCAGATGGCTAAATCATCTTATAATTCCACACTTTGTAGGGTATAAACTGATAATTCCGAGTAAAGAATGTACCCATACTATGGTGGAATACCTATATGGGGACAACCACAATACGCGAACAAATCAGTTAACTATTTTAATATATACGCCCATGTGCTGCATTTCGAGTTTGCTCAAATGTGAAACATTTTGCCACATTTGGTGTGCTCCATTCCGAATTCCCAAAAAATATTGGGAATATAATTCGAGCATATATAGCCTTGTAGATCGAAAAAGAAAGGAGATTGTATGTTTTTCTCTGATTACATAGAAGTTTAAAAAGATCGCAGAGTTAATATTATTTAACTTATTTTTACAACATTTAATTAAAAAATACAGTATTCAGATTAGCTTTTCTAGTAAAATTAAAGAAAATAAAAAGGCTCCTTTTTTCTGAAGCATGTAAATTTTGTAGGCTCTTTTTGGCAGACATGTCAGATTATTTAGAAACAAAACGTTTAGAATTTGAACAACCTTTTAAGGATTATAACACTGTGCGACAAATTTGAATTTTTTGATAATTACCGGGAAATTCTAACAGATTATGAAAGAGGGGCTAAAAAAAGAAGACACGTGTATCGGCGTTTTGAAAGTTTACGTCGGGAGGTAACCTAAAAAGGGGGGGACAATATTCCCCCTTTTCTAGAATTTTTATAATTTTCGAATTATGATTTCATGAAATCCTTGCATTTTAGGTATATAGTGTCTTCGGCAATATTACTGATAAAATATCAGGGAATATTTTGCTATACAACTTTAACCCTCAACCGACTCATTAAAGGGGTCTTTTCGGTCCCATTTTCCAGGAGTGATTGAAAACTCATTCAAAACGGGGTTAAAGCTGCTCAGAATATTCTACAGAAATGTTCGCCATAAAGTTTTACTATAAGTCTCAGAATCGACTAAAACTCAAAAATCAGCCTAAACGTTAAAAATCTTAAAAAACAAAAACTCATTTTAGGGTTAATATCGTACTTATTACTAGTCCTAGTTGCCCTAGTTCTAGCTGTCCACAGCTGTAATTCTCTTTTTATAGTCACAAACCTAACACACAAAAAATAGTTTTACGACAATCATTGCATTTATAGTGAAGTATCCTTTTCTATTGTAGTAGAAAGATGAGTGTTCATGTGGCTTAAATATTCGGATTTGCGTTCCAACCAAATTTTGAATGCAGAGATTTAGTACCCAATCAGAACCTAATCGAATTCGGTGGAAAAATACCGAAATTTTTTTTTGTTGCATTATATGGGGACTTACCAAAAAAAAATGGACCAATATTGATAGTTTTTGGTGGAAAGATTTTGTACCCAATTACAACATACTAAATTATAGCCAATTTGATTGAAAAACTTTTTCGAAATCCTCAAGATACGCATTTTTTGGGGTAACTTCATATGGGGGCTACGCCAAAAAGTGGTTAGTTATTGATAGTTTTTAGTGTGAAGATGTGGTATCCAATAAGAACCCAAAGTGCCAAATGACAATGGATGCGGGTTGCCCTTATATTTGAGCTATGTCTAAAACGGCATTAACATTAGAACTTTTTGCAGGGTTAACCTACTATATGAGGATTTATTTGAAAAATAGGCAATGGAATAGACAATTGGTACCAACTTGGTTAACTAAATCCGATACAATGTAAACGTACTATAACATCTGTCGAATAAAACATATTTTTTGAAGCTTAAAATCCCACAAACAGGAAAATTCAATGGAAAGAGCTAATTCCCAAACGATTGTGGTACCTAAATATGACACATGACGCTTATGCCAAGTAAGAAATGAAAAACTCTAAATAGATTTGTTTGTTTATATCCGTTTCTTTATTTAAATGTAAATACATACTCACTTATTTAATGGATAATATGCACGAGAATAAATGTTAATATTGTAGTTTTTGTTTTTTCTTTTTTTATATGTAAAAAATATTATGAAAAAGCAATAAATATATATATATTATTATTATTTTTTTTTTTTTTTTTTTTGGTTTTTTACACTAAAGACGATTTATGATTTACGATTTATTGGATTTCTGTCTGTCTTTTGAACAATTTTTTTTTGTTTTCTGGGAGTCGAATCCATTTTGTATTCGCGTTAGAAGGACTATAGACAATTGTTTCGCTATTCTAATTCTGTCATGCAATGAAACTCTCCTACAACACTTTAGCTATATTTGACGCTATATATTTAAATTAATTAAAACTGAATTGAAATAATTTAAAGCACTTGGAAATAAATGTTTGAAAAATAAAACATTTAAGTTAACAAAGTTATTAACAACAGAATAATAATAATAAAACTGAATTCACTTGGGTGATATTAAATAAAAATAAGTATGTATGTATATTTATTTGAAATTATTATAGGGTATGGGACCATGCTGGCTCACCCTCCATTTTGGGGATTACAATTAGTAATATAAATAAATGTATTATATGAAGATAATATAATTTTGTATATATCTGTACCTATCCTAATGGTAATGTGAATGAATACATTTGTATGTAGGTATGCTGTTAGTTTTCTTATACATATCTATGTATATTTTTGTATAACTAGTTTTGTTTCAATTATAATATTGCTTCAAAAACAAAACAAACAAAAACCAACTCATATTTTAATTTAAAATATTAAACAATTTGATTTTGGTATTTAGCATTAAGTAAGTGTGTGGGTGTTAGTCAGTGTGTTTGTAATATTAAAATATTATAATATATAAATAAATAGAAAACAAAATAAATTAATATTTATGTGTGTGTGTATATAATTATTTTTATAATTGGTCAATTAAGTGTTGCTGTCGTTATACTCCAAAGGAATGAGTAGGGTTGACACCCAATTACCATTCCTCTCCTTGACAAATTCATAATAAATTGTTGCTTTGAATTTTTGTTAGCTTTGTTGTGCGATGAGGATATTTCCTTCTCGGCGTGGTGACCGATTTATTTACCAGAAGCCAGATGATTTGCCACCAGGAGGATTTCGAACTTTGATGCAGGAGCGATTACCTGATTTATCCAATTCCTCTGAAAGATAATGAAGAAGAGGTAATGGTTAATTAATATTTATTTATAGAGTATAAAAAGTAACATATGTTCTGTAATCCCGAACCTTAAAAAAATTTTAAACATTGAAAATAATTTAACTTCTACAGTTAAAAAATTATCGGTAGCATATCGTTAGTTAAAATGCAAAAAGGCGTAACTAACAAAAGCATAATTGTGTAGGAGAAGCACAAAACTGTTTTGAATGAAAACTATAAACAAGTCAAATGAAGATGATGATTTGTTAATAGAAGCTCCTTTTTTGACCGCCGACGTGTAAAACTTTGTCAACACATGCAGTTTATTGACATTCACAATATTCATTCAAAAAGTCAATTTTCAATTTTTTGTTAGTTACGCCTTTTTGCATTTTAGCTAACGATATATTGGTTACACACATACTTTTAATCGTTTAACTAGGACTGTTACAAAAGTCGAGTTGACATGTGGAAATCCGTTAAAAAATTAGCCGGAATGCTAAGTCTTCTATATGGCTCTTATGAATCAATTTTGTTAAGTAGTTTGGCCGACAGTTCCCCATAATATCCGAAATGTAATAGGTTTCCTTAACAAGGATCGGGCTAATGTTGAAAAATACGATTATATCAATTACGATACGAATATCGATTCCTTGTTCGAAAGGCCTTAACCTATTCACGATTACAATGTGAATGCCAAACCGAACATTTGTTTATTTTAAAATTATATTTTCTTCTGCAATATTATTTAATTCCAGACGTAGAACCTTACAATATAGAATCGAATTACTCGAATCTGTATAACACTTACCGCTTATTGAAAATGTCGATTCTTGCATATTCCTTGAACCTTGCACATGGCCGAGACCACATGGCGAATTTGTACCCAACGAACCTCCACCACCACCCGCTGCCAGACCCTGAGATGGTGACAATGACTCCTGATATGGTATCTCAATTTCCAAAGCGGTCATATTCATTTTTTTCATATCACCATTCAATTGTTCGTCGACATGCTGGTCATCGCCATTACGTTCTTCGTTCAATTTCACTTTACCCTCCAAGACATCGTAGACATATGGTGAACGAACTTCGGGATTCAAGAAACGACCAAAACCTTCGGCTACACGCACCGTGCCATGTTCAACACAAACGCGACCACGGACCAACACCATTTCGGGTACGCCATGGCAGACCATACCCTCGAAAATATTGAAATCAACACGGTGGTGATGGGTATCTTTGGAAATAGTGCGGGTAGCATTGGGATTCCAGATGACAACATCAGCATCGGAACCGACAGCAATGCGTCCTTTTTGTGGGTACAGGTTGAAGATTTTGGCAGCATTGGTACTGGTAACGGCCACAAAACGGCTGGGATCGAACAAACCAGCGTGTACACCCTTTTCCCAAACAATTGACATGCGATCCTCAACACCATTTGTACCGCTAAGGATTTTCGAGAAATCATGCATGCCACGGGCTTTATCTTCCTTTTTGAAGGTGCGATTATCACTGCCGGTAACTTGAAGATCATCACTGCGAAAAAAAATCAACCCATTAATGATCATATTCCTGATAAAAGTCTCAAGACCACTTACTAAGCCAATGATTTCATTAACTGGCTGGGAGTTTCAGGGGATTCACGAATTGGAGGACATGTAGCGTAATAGATACGCTCATGTTTGGGAATACCATGCATGGAGCGGCCAATTGAACTGGCCAATGTCTCACCAAAGACACAGTAACCGCTGCGTCTGGCACGTCCTACAATTTCAGCAGAGGTTTTGGATGTAATGGATGTCACATACAATGGAGCTTTCATCTGTAAGGAGATAAATCATTTTCAAAACTGATTATTATTTTTTTAATCCAAACATACCTGATGAGCCAAAATACAAGCCCGATTTACCGCTTCTGCTTCCACTTCCTCTTGGCGTGACAGTTCATGACCCTCTGGACCAACAACACCTGAAGCCAAAAGTTTCGATACATTTTTGGCAATAATATCACCGTTTTCTGCATGAACCAAAGCCAAAGCGCCCAAGGAACGTATACGTTCCAGGGCATCCAACAGCTCGGAATCATTCAATTGGCTAACACCCTTATCGGCCATGGACATTTTAAACGAATTCACACCCAATTCTTCGCACATGATTTTCATTTCCGAAGACACAGATTTGGACCACCAAGTTAGCCCCACATGTAAAGCATAATCGCAACATACCTTGGGATCGGCCCACGCACGCCATGTATCATACGCCTCTACAAGGGATTCACTTTTATCCGGAAATACGCAATCGACTGTAAAAGTACAATAAAATGTTAAGAATATGAGTCTACATTTAAATGGGTAATGGTAAAATTTAATTGTTGATACTCACTGATTGTGGTGGTACCGCCAGCCACAGCTGCCTTAGTGCCATGATAGAAATCATCGGCCGTCACTGTTCCCGCAACTTTCAATTGAAAATGAGTGTGTGGATCAATGCCACCGGGTAGGATCAAACGACCGGAAGCATCGATGATACGCACACCGCCAGGTACAACAATTTCGGAGGGTGGTCCAACAAATCTGAAAGTTTATAAGAATATTTTAATTAATGGAAATGTTATTAAATAGGCATTGTGCATTTGTAATCTGCAGGAGTCGAACTCAGTAATGTGAAGGCATAATTTTCTTGTCATCACTTTACTAAGAGGGGAGGGAATTAAAGTGATATGATTTTTATATTGTTAAGGTCGGTTGCAGTTTGACTGCATAAGACAACCTTCTCAAAGTTCAAAAATTTCTTTTTCAACCCTCCCTGTTTTGGAGATGTCTCAAATGGAGTGCAAAGAGGTTTTGCTGAACTCCATATGGGGGGTTATGGCCAAACATAAACCTATATTAATTATGTTCTGTATATATGTATGTCAGCCTTCAAGGACCCTTTATACCACAGCCACATCGGTGGGAAAATGCGGCTAAAGCCTTCAAATAAGGAAAATGGGACGGTACCGTCATATTGAAGCTATATCAATAGATTGACCGATACTGATATGTTTTGGTAGGAAGATATTACACCCAAGAACCAATTCGGTTAAAAAAAGTACCCAAACTCCCTAAAATACCGAATAATGAGACAGCCAAGTTGGTTAAAACTCGTCCAAAATTAGGGATGTATCGTTGTATGGGGCTACACTTAAAGGTAGATCAATATTAATTTTAGTAGAAAGATTTTCTATCGAGTGAAAACCCGAAACGCCAAATTACAGCTGATTAGGTTGAACAAGTAAAAACGATGACAATAATAGTTTTAAAATTAGTGGGGGCTCCTAGGAGAAAAGCAAGGTTATGATAGGACCTTGAATATACCGAAAAATACGTGAGAAAAAGATGATTGAAGTTCTCATATACCATAGTAAGGCTTCCGTTATATGGGGCTATAATAATGAGAACCCAAAATATAAAATTACAGCCATTTCGGTCGATAAAGTTGTCCAAAATAACAAGTATTGGGGAGTATTGTTATATAGGAGCTGCCCAGAAACTTGGGTCAATATTAATAAATTTTGGTACAGTTATATGTTATAGGCAATAAGTCCATATTTTAAAATTTTATATGAGACAAAAAACAGCCAGCGACAGGTGATAAATTGAACTTGCTACAAAACAACAAGCAACGGCTCTGGTTGGCTTCAACTTGGCAAAGCCCAGGCTTATCGCAGTGTCACCTAGGGTAGCTACTTTAATCACCTACTTTAAGCCCGTCCTACTATGAAAAAATCAACGAAAAGAAACCCAAACCTCCTAATGTTGACAACCCCCGCAAACGTAAAAGGACCACGATTTGCGACTATGTACCTGGACTGCGCAGTTTTCGCTTTGGCGGATGTACTCAAGAAGTACAAAGCCTTACAGAAAATGCGAGGGAAAGGGACAAGCGTAAGTAAATCAGATGATTACACACTGTATTATAGCTCCCATGATACGCGACATCGATTTTGCTTCGAATTTATGGTTAACAGGAGAATAAAAGACCTAGTCTCCAGATTCACTCCAGTAGATGAGCGAATTGCTATAATCCGTAGTTCTTCTACATCAGTCTAATTTGCGCCCATACTCCGACGGAAGACAAAGATGAACAGACCATATACATATTCTACTACAAGGTTCACACTCTTCTTAATGTAGCAGCAAATGTGCGATAAAAATACGAGCATGAGCAAATCGAGATATACAGTAGTCAGAATGAAGACTAAACATTTTACCAACGAGTAAAACACCAAACCGACCGAAATCGTAAGTACGTAGATTTTTTTGTTAAATCAATGTATTTTTACTTATTGAACAATTTCTATTAAAAGTGGACTTATTACGTTTTCACGTTAAGCCAGCAATATATACTTTATGGGGTCTCGGGGAATATATACATGTGTTTCAAACAGAATGACAAATTTAATATGCGTATAAAGATCGAAGAGTACACCAAAACACGACTAACATTTGTATCTGTCAAAAACAAACTGACAATCCAACAACTTGAGCGAAAATTGAACATACATAACTCACGAAAAGGTAACAATAATTTTAATCACATTTTGAAACTGCAGAGATATATTTAAAATTCGCGAATGTTAACCTCATAATATTGTTTTCATAAGAAGAAGAACCCCAGAAGTATTCTAAGGTTCAACTGCTCCACATATACAAATTTTGGTTCCAAAAGTTTTTCGCTTATGATTGTAACGGTACTTACTTGATTGTGCCATCTTCAATGTAGACATCGGCTTTGAAGGTTTTGTCGTGATTAACAATTTGGCCATTTTTGATATAAACCCGATTTTGAGCACTCTAAAATGTTAAGCACACATTAAATATTCGATAGGGAAAGTCAAAATAAATTATTCTCAGACTTACCTGTAAATGGATGGGAACTTTTTTAACTGGCTTCGGACTGGTAGACATTGTTTTAAGTATTTAACTGTAAATAGAAAAATAAATAATAAAATTTTTATTAAAATGCAAATACATTAAGATTTAAAAAAAAAAAATAATTTGTATATGTTAAGAAAAACTGCATATTTTTCAAATACAAGTTGTAATTAAGAAAATCAAAAAGAAAAATTATTCAAAAAAAAGGTTCTCTATTTTTATAAACCTGTTTCACATTCCAGTTTCAAAACCACGCTTTTTTTCTATATCCGAATCCAATAATATAATTATTGCAAATTTTTGGAAATAATCCAAATTTATACGACACCAAATAATTTAAAGAAGTTTTAAAACCAAAATTCAAAGACTTCACAATGACCTTACCACCACTTCAACTCCAATCAACTGAAGTTTCGAAACGATTTTCATTTCTTGCAGGCGGCATAAAAATGCATTCCCTTAAAAAACCAAAAAAGAAAATCATGCGCAGATGCTCAACATATTTCACAGATGTAAGAAAACAGATAACAAACTTTGCTGGCATTTAACTGGCATGCCATGAATGTCGTCCGATAAAAGAACTAACCTCACTTTGCAACACCCCTTTCGGCTGGGCAAGCAGACTGGCAAAAAGGGATGTAATAGCATAACATTGTTACAAACCACGACCCAATCCTCCCCAAAACAGTGTGTGTGTTCGACTCATTCCAAATGCACATGCCCCTTTCTTTCTCTCTTTCATAAATATGCCACATAATCACAGCATATTATGTTTGCCGGTCTAGATCTAATCGAGTAGTCCTTGTGGCATTTTATGAGTCATCATCTTTCGTAATGACCGACGATTGCATAAAATGATGTCGCATATCTCCGTACCCCCGCCGTACGCCGAATAGAAGTATAACCCCAAAAAGAAGAAACAGTGAATCACACACGTGCCAGGCGTTATTGAAATTACCGTTTCAAGCATTTTTTTGCAATCAATATTGAAAAATAAATTTAAAACAAGAATATTGAAAGAGATATGGTATGTGTGTGCGGAAACACTTACTGTTTTACTTTAAATATTCCATCAATAATAGGAATATTGATGATATTGATGAGAGACGAAAAACTTCGAGGAAAGACCTCAAGATTATCTGTGAAAGAAATCTCAAGATCTTCTACGATGTAGACCTATGAATAAGACCAGAAGCTTTTCTATAAAGAAGTTCTCAAGTTGTTCGTTAAAGTTTCGATGAAGACGATTTCGAGATCTGATATTAAGAAAACCTTAGCTATTCAATGGAGAAAAGATTCGAGATCTTATTTGAAGAAGACCTTCAGCTTTCTATGGAGAATACCTTCACCTCTAATCGAAATAATGATGAGACTTCGAGATCTTCTATGAAGAAGACTTCGAGGAAAAATACTTCACGGTTATCGGTAAAGAAAACCTCAACTCCTTCTACGAAGCAGACCTATGAATAAGACCTGAACTTTTCTATGAAAAAGACCTCAAGTTGTTCGATGAAGACGACTTCTGCTCTACTGTGGGGAAGACCTTTAGATCTCCTATGAGCGAGTTCTAGAACTCTTCTATGAGGATGACGCCAAGTGCTTCGATGAAGAAGACCACCACATATAAATTGAGTTTATTATGGGGATGAAGAAGAAGAGAGAAGACCTCAAGCTCTTCGATGAAGAAGACCTCAAACTCTTTGATGAAGAAGACCTCAAGCTCTTCGATGAAGAAGACCTCAAGCTCTTCGATGAAGAAATTTTCAAGCTATTTTTTTAAGAAGAAATCAATATTATCGAGGACCTCATACTATACATAGAAGTAGGCCTTAATCCCTTCGATGAAGAAGAAAAACAGCTCTTGGCTGACGAATACCCCAAGCTCTTCAATGAACAAAACCACTAATACTTTTATGAAGAAAATCTCGACTTCAGATCTCTAGAGCTAATTGGAGACTCAAGAATTATTGGGTTTGAAACTAATTTTTTGACGCTCATATTTAATTGATTAAATCCATTTATATTATTTCTTTATGAAAATACGAAAGTCACTTTCCCCGATTGCAGCACTTAAGGATATTTTGTATTCAAGTGCATTTTATTATATATTCCGAACATGTCACATGGGAAATAACAAAGTTTTCCTATATATATTTCAAGTTCATAATCAATTTTCTAAAAAAAATACTTTTGCACCCTTGTTGTTATTGTCGCACAACGAACCAACCAACACCCCTCCTAACCAAAACAACCATGTTATTAAAACGTTTCCATGGGAAACACACATTCATCGTTGGGTGAAGTTCCTTTGTTAAATGAAAACATAACGATGGCATGCCACTATGTCGTCGTCGACGCGTAGTATTTATTTATTGTCTCCATTAAATTACACTCATTTTAGTCTAGACTAAACTTCGAAAACCCATAGACCAGACAATCAGAGTCATGTTAACCTTAAACTTCTCCCTCAATACCGCAGTTGTTCCATATTTGGAATGAATCAATTCATGATTTTCAGGGGAACACCACTGCAAATGGAAACGCACCATTAAAATCAGAACACAACATCAGAACATTACAAAGTGAATTACAAACAATGGGTCGGTCATTGGGGAGATTGAATGTTTGTTGTTATTGTCTGTGTCCGGTGGTGTTGATGAATTCCAATTTGACAAAAACAAAAAAAAAATAGCAGAAACAAAACTGTGACAAACGAGTTAAATTTAATTCAATTCAATTAAAATTTTAGTTAGATTTTACAGTGCCAGTGTAAAACACAAACGGATGTCAGAGTGACTGCTGTGGTTGGTTGGTATTTAGAACAGAGCATTTGTCAGAACATTTTGAAACCAATGTACAGTGGTCGCTGGCCATAGAAAAAATTGAAATGAAAACAAGTTTTACGCTTTTACTCTATTCCTGCACATATTAATATATGAAAAAAATTATTGGGGAGGGTACCCACGATAAATGATTACAGTCAATACAGTATTTGAAATAGAGAAGTGACTGTGAAACCACTCACAAATAATCAGATATTCCATATTACAATCATTCTGATTTAAATATGTGAAAATGTTTTTTTCATAACTTTTAATACAAGTGCAACCACTGTGCAAACCTGTCGAAGGCCCCCAGGAGATCTATAATTGTTTGACCACAACAACAAATGAATAAATGGATCACTTGATTAGTGCCACAAATAAAGTTCGTTGCGGTTTTATTAGAAAATACTATTGGGAGTTTCAGACAATCTCCCCTTGGACTATTATTGAATTACGGTTGTAAATTGTGGCAATAAATTGACATAAATGACAAAATGAATTGATGCTGCTAAACAAAATCTGATACAAATTTATTAATGATTAAATTTTACTCTTTATTAAAAATAGTGACTGGATTAATCTATAACATTTTTATAAAACCTTTTAATATTTCACTTCTCATGAAGAAGACCTCAATATTTTTCACGAAGATGACCTCAAGCTCTTCTATGAAGAAGACCTCAAGCTCTTCTATGAAGAAGATCTCAAGCTCTTATATGAAGAAGATCTCAAGCTCTTCTATGAAGAAGACCTCAAGCTCTTCTATGAAGAAGGCATTAATCTCTTCTATAAGGATGATCTCAAGCTATTCTATGAAAATGACCTTGGGGTGAACAACTCCAAACTCTTCTATGAAAAACTTCAGTCTCTTGAATGAAGAAGATCTCAAGCTTCTCTTCGATGAAGATTATTAACATCCTTAGCTTCTCGATGAAGAAGACCTTAAGATCTAAACCTCGACTTCATATAAGAGTTCGTAATTACATCACACGATGCTAATCGGGTCAATGATTAACATCCGAAGTATATCTCTTTACATTTTCGTTAATGGTAAAAACAGCGTCGTGTTGATATTATTATCACATCGGCTAGAACTATACATAATATCGAAAGTGGGACAGAAACTTTATATAATATATAAAAAATAAAACTAAGAGTTTTTACCCTTTAAACACCCAGATGGTATGAGATGAAGGAAATTGCATTTCACCATATAAAGCCACGACACTCTCCATACCCAAGATCGCCGAGACAAACTACGCAATACCAATAACATATCGTTTATTGGCCGATAACCTCACCATTACCTTTAAGACCTAAAGCTATGTTGGAGTGCCTCAATACAGGTGATTTATGATGCGCTCTTCTTGATACTGCTAGGGTCAAAGATATGGAGGAAATATTATTTAACATTGAAGGTCCTCAGAGAGAATTTTTAAAAATTTGAATGATTCTGTAGGTGTTAATATTTTAAATTCCATTCAAAATTCATTCATTCACTTAAAAAAAGAATCGCAGCAGTTGTCATCGTGACATCATCACCATCCACAACATCGTCATTTTTTTCCGTTTTTGTTGTTGTTGTGGTTGTAAAATATTTTCCGCCGCCTGCATTTTGTGTAACTAAACGCTATTTTGTTAAATGCGGTTTCTGAAATAGGAGAACCAGTTCTAATGTGGACAATAGTCATTAGATATGTGGCAGCTAGTCGTACAAAAATTAAAAAAAAAACAAAGTCGATGGGAATCGGAATATAAAATTTAGATAATTTCATTTAAATGAAATGCCTGCTTATTGCGTTCTTTTATTTCATACAGCGTTTCCATTCGCACATTCAAAACGTAAAACACAAAAAGGCCAGGGGTTTAGTTTGAGGGGCTAGGCATATAATACTCTGCATCGCTATACAGTCTCAATCGGTTATAACGACGCTCATGAAAAATTGCTCCCTATTAGCGATTTCAAATGTATCAGAACTTGAATCATTCTTTTATGTCATTGACCTGTGGAATTCTCAAAACGTCCGACAAAATCTACAAAACTACCAAAACCGTTGGAAAAAGTGTCTAAAGCAATGATCGGTCAATATTTATTGGATATAATGGACCAGACTCTTTATTTATTTCTTATTTTTTGGTCGCTCCTGAGGCCGTAATTATGGCCCGAGCATCACGAAATTTTACATGGGGAAGGAAACCAGGAAACCTGGAAGAAGAAAAGGCATGACTGTTTTGGTGAAGATTCGTCAGTATTTAGCGGTCCTAATAAACCCAGACTTTTGTGTGAAAAATTGCGAAATGTGCATACTATGGCGTATATATTTAAGCCTGAAGGATATAGACCCGAAAAGTTGATAGTATATGCAAAAGGAGTGGTGTATTTTTAAATTGACCCCCATTATATTGATGTACCTGAAACTCTGTATTATTACATTGTCCAATATTGACACACTAGGGGGCGGAAATGTAGCGCTGATGGCTAGGAAATTTTGTATAGGATTAGGTTATGGTCTAGGACGACGCCTATGATTTTTGATGATGATCAGATGATATTTCGGAGATGAAATGGGCCAAAACTTTATTTTAGTCTGTGTTCTAGTCGCTCTATTGTCGCAAGATATTGTACAGACTCGAGAATTAGCTCTACAGAAAGTTAAAGTCCAGTGGTGGTATTTGAAAACTCGATCTGTAAAAAGTCAGACATTATATGCCTCGAAGTATGCTGAGCTCGTTTATTAAATGACATCGCCTCAGTTGCCAATATAAACTGGTAGCCAAAACTAAAGCAACTGAAATTGCAAACTGAATAAATGACCTGTAACATTATAGTGAAGGGTTTCAGAAATAAATAGGTAATTAGGTAATTCATTAAAAAAAATATATAAACACAATATTTATTTTGAAAAAAAAAAATATATTCTATGGAGAACTAAATTGACCCAATTTTTGCATGGTCAAAACTAAAGCAAATTTTTGATTTTTTTCTTATAAATACTCAAATTTTGCTGGTAATCGACAGCATAACCATTATTTTTTTACGGCTGCAAACCTACGAGGCATTGAATCAATAACATGCTCAATTTGATCCTTGGGTATACGACTCCTTGCATCCTGAACCTTAGGGATTATGTTATGTATATTTTTTTTTGTAAATTTCATTTTTTTATTTTGCTATCTATGATACTCCAATTTTTTTTATAGCTTAAAGATCTGATGATTGTGTTGGCCATTAAAAACACTGATTTTTAACTCCCGCAACCAATCCTTAACATATTTTGGTGTATGTTTGGTCATAATTCTCATGCTGAAACACCCAAACAAGCGGTATATTTTCATCAGCTAAGGGAACCATAACGTTTTCCAACATATTTGTATAACAATCCGATCTATTACTTCATAAATCTCGTAAATATAACGCTATTACAATTTGTTGATCAGTACGAACTTATGTTCCTTTGCAGCCGTCCTCCGTGCTGGACTGTATCTACTGCTATACTTGCATAAACATATCATTTAAAATTCGAGAAATCCCTGATTTATTCATGGAATATATCTCCGAAAACATTTTCTTTGATAAATAAATTTCAAGGGTGTTAGAAAGAGGACAGGTCTGGCTCTCGTATGAACTAGCATTATTGACTTCGCTTAAAAATTAACAAAATGGCGGATCTTTGAATTTTCGAAATTCGCCTATTTTGGACCACAAACTATGTTTAAAAAAATGAAGTTCCTCGTCGATTGGCTTTATCCTAGTTAATACGATAGCTATACACTCCCAGAGAAACGTGTCTTAATTTGGAACCGATTGGATGATTAGTTCTTGATTTATCGCGCCCGCCATTCGTAAATCACTGCTTCGAGAAAAATTTGATTAAAGATTGAAAATCACTCTTGCCGTCACTTGATGCTGATACAATAAATCGACTATATCTTCAAGAGTTTATGAGATTTTCACTTGAAATTTTGTAGAGATATTCTTGAATTAGTGTAGATAATAAAAGAAAATAAAACATATAATTATAACGGTAAAAATTACTAAAATTTTAGAACTCATCTGTTTGTACTGTAGAGTTGCGTAAGTTTTGTCCAAGCAAACATTGAGAGATTTAAAACTAAAAAACCCACACGATGTCTTTATTTTTGAAAAAGTTATGCAAGTTTAGTTGCTTTAGTTTTGGCTACCAGTGTATGTGCATGTCTGAATTTTTAAATAAAGGTCAATGCTGAAATGACATGGATATACATATAACAGTTTACAGTTTACACTATTTTTACTATTTTGAGTTCCTAGTAGAATTTTAGAATAAAAATAGCTGTAATTTGTGTGGAGGGTATAAAAGTTGACACCTTTTGTAATCTCTTCTTTTAAAACGTTTAAAACTTGTATACATTTTATTCAAGAAAACCGATTTTTTTTATCACCTTTCCTAAACTTGAGGATCCTAATGAACGGCTATTTAATATATTTCAAATCAACCCAGTTATTTTATGTATAAAATATGTATATTGCCAAGTATGTCATTTATGTCATAGTTTGCGACAGACCATCTCTGGTAATTGCATTTGTTTCATCAAATTTATTTAATAACCTATGAAGCAATTCATTGCAAATTTCCATTCTCAATGACGCCAAACTGTCTTCATTGCAGATAGTTTATAAACGTAACGGCATATGTACGTACGTAAGTATGTACTTTTTCATCTGCCGATACAAAACTATTGTTCAGAAAATGCAATAGATTCTGTCTGTCTGTATGTTTGTTTGCTTCTACACTATAATACACTTGGCTACAAAAGAAAAAAAAACAAACAAACTATTGGTGCATTGTGTAATCTCATTGTAAGAAACAAAAAATACAAAACGACATATAAAAAACAACGCCTATTGTGAATGATGATATATGTATGACGTCAATGTACCACCACCATGCGATATGCAATTGTAGATTCATATCTTTGAAATGTGCTAAAACTACATTCTTCTAAAGGGTGGATGGATGGAAGAAGGAAGAAAGTATTTGTACATTGTTTTTGGGGGGAGGAGGCTAGATGATACCCACAGAGTGGGCCTTGTTTTCCTCGCCCAAAGTACAATGAACTTGTTGTCGACAACCCCAAAACACCCCACCACCACCTTTGGGTATGCATACTACATACTTGTTTTTGTTGTAAGACAAGCTTCAATGAAATTGTTGGTGTTAAACTTCCCATACCAGTTCGGCACTTCCTCCAACCAAGCATTACACACATGTGTGTTTATCGGTGTGTGTGTGTGTGTGTCTGCATAACCCCATAACTAAGCAGACAAATAGGCGATTTACAAACACGGAGATGACGTATCCACGACAAGTGTTTTGGCATCTAGAAAACGGCTTAACTACTCCGCACTTCACTAAAGCACCCAAATAGCAATAAAAAAAAAAAGAACACAACTGCCAGTCACAACAATGCAACAACACAACACGCTTTCAACAAAATGCTAAGAAGTTCAAGTATGTTGTAATAATGATACTTTCGCAATATTGCCGCTGATGCAGAATGGGTGGCGCCCAAACCGGGGCGCTTGAATGTTTTATTGTTGGGAGTGCCAGAATGGGGAATTGTAAGGATGGACATATGTGGAGCTCAGGTTAGCAATAATAAATGGAGGGTGCATATAAATATAGTGGCGATATTCCTATAAAACGCTACATGTTCGGTCGAATTTTATAAAAAGATGCCATTCATCGTTATGCAAATACAGAGATCGTCAATGAAATTAATCCTTGTAAGATATCATGGAACTAGATAACATCTGTAAGAGATCTGTCATCTATAGACCTATGTCACCTATAGATCTTCTAACAATATAATTTAGAAACTTCAATCTGTATATAAAAACAACTAAAACGTCTTATAGTTAAACCAGACCGTAATGTTTATAACCTTCATCATGAGATCCGCATTTAAAATACCAAAACAAATCTGTTGGGCCTCTAATACGGCATCAGTGCAAAAACATATACATATTGGGGATCTTCTATCCAAAATTGTTCATTCTTTGAAAGAACGGACACTTACGGACACTTAGGATGAAAAATTCGTGTAGGATCTTAAAATATATTAAAAATGGGGTGGATATGTCCAACATGGAACTATATTAAAATTTACAACGGATAAGTTTTTGTCAACCAATAAAACGAAATTTCAAATTATAGGCATTAAATTACCTACTAAAAGAGTGGATCTTAAAATGAGAATAATAACCTTATGGTGTAGGGTATAAAAACGTTCCAAGTCTTACAAATATAGCTACACTGGTCACATTGATATTACTGGGCCCTTTACAAACATCTTGGTTTGGCGTTTTACATAAAACGACCCTGTTACCAACTTCCCCCCACTAATTGCCGTTGTAATAATCATCAAGTTTTGCCACAACAATGGCAAATGGCCAAATGACTTTTCAACCTATAAGGAAATGCTAAGCACAAGTACTATTTCACGTAAGAACGTTTTCCTAGATACGTACGTACATATGTTTGTATGAATGAATGCCATTCCGTGTATGCCACATGCTTATCTAGACGAAATGTTTGTTCCAAGTGGAATCAAGTCAATATTTTGAATACCGCACCACTTGTAAATGATAGACTTGCTGATGTTACTAAATTATTTCAAGGCATATGTTTTATTAATCGAACGGATATAATAAGTACATATACAGTTGCAATTGTTTATAACAAGGATCAAGGGGCGGAAGAAATTGTTACTTTTAAGCGGTATAAAATAAAGGGCCACACTAAAACTTTTCAAAATTGAATTAGCGGAAAATCGATTTTCTTTCAAATACCCAATTGTAAAACAGGAACCTTGTATAAGTTCCACAAAAATCAATTATGACAAATTTAAAGGGAATACAGCGTGGAAATTGTTGGTCAATATAATTTCCTAACAATTGGTGAGGTTGAGAAAAATGTGAAACCCGTAGCCACATTTGTTCTGTGGCGTTATAAGAACCCATGTCGAACCACTAATAATTAGACCGAGTAACATCAAGTGTCTTGGATTTGTTTCTGTGAGTCAATAGAAGTAGTTAATAAATCAGTAAGAATATGTATATAAAATTTTTGATGGTATTATAAGTTAGTGGTGCCCATGCAACGACACCAAATATTTGGTCCTAGACCCACCTTTTAGTATACCGATCATATGTCGACTCTCCGTCTGTCCATTATAATTTGTAAACAAAATACCGGCCACAGATATGTTCAAATCTTCACGGTGGGGGTTGTACCATTATATGGCAGTTATATCAAAACGTGGACCGATATATCCAATACCAAACATCCTAGGAGTACTAGCAATGTCTGGGCAAAATTCCAGACCTCTATCTTATTGTGAAATCTATCGTTATTTCAACTGACGGACAGACAGACGGACATGGACAAATCGACATAGAATTTTATTCTGATCAAGAATATATACTCTGTGGGGCCTCCGATGAATATTTCGAGGTGTTCCAAACGAAATGACAAATTTAATATACAATAAGGTGGGGTTATTGTGGAGGGTAGAAAAATCAAAATTTTAATCGACTTTGAATATTTTGTCCACAATCGTTGCTCTTTTTACACTTTTAATGTGCTCCACAGTACTCTGCACCATTTTTTTTTTTTAATTTCACCTGGTATTTTGTGATCTTTGCCTGAGTTCATCCAAGCTGCCCGTCTCATATGTAAAAGGGCTCACAAATTTCCTGGAGGTACACATTGGGTCAAAAATCCTCTATCCTAATCTAAGTTTACGAATTTACTCGAACTTATTGCTCACGAACACTTTCAAATTTGTAACTTCACTCTTCTTGGCGCCTAAAATATTCTTTAATTAGTTATACCCTTCACCACACTGTGGTACAGGGTATTATGTCATTGTGCATATGTTTGTAACAGGCAAAAGGAATCGAGATAGACGCATGGTTCCTTTTATGCATGGCCGTCTGTCCGTCCGTCCATGTATTTTTGTGAACAATGTACAGGCGCATTTATGATCCGATTTGGATGAAATTTGGCACATTTCACTTGTTTGGCCCAATGGAGAACCCTATTGAAATTGGAGAAAATATGGAGGAGCCTATGTCTGTTCGCTTTACATGAAATATATATATATATATATATTTTCATCCGATTTCATCAAAATGATGTATCAATTAGCTAAAGTTTGTCCGCTTATGAGGAATTCGTACATAACGTACCAAATGGAACCTAGAATAACATGGATTAGATTTTGTGTCGAGATAAATGTTGGGTAGCGCACTGTGTTGCAGCATAGCAAATGGTGGATGCCACAGTTGCTGAAATACGTCAATTTATATATAGAAGTGGTGAAGGGTATCATATAGTCGGGCCATCCGACTTTTGAATTTTCCTTACTGGTTTTCTTGTTTAATTGTTCTTCAACTTCATCATAATTTTTATAAGATTTTTGAAATAATTTAGTGAAACAATTCTATTCAAAAAAAAAATAATATTGATGTTACGAAAACCCACAACGAAGCACCCTAATACATATATGGGCAATATTGCCAATTTTTTAATATCCCATTTTCAAAAAATCAGCTTTTTTGTTTTTGTAGCACATCAATGATTTTTGGTACACATATAGAGAAAAATGTTCTGACTCCGAAACCGTTCGCGATCAAATTTTTGGTTGATGCGCGCAAAAGTTTTCGAGGTTTTAATTTTGGGCATAAGAAACAAATCTTAAAATTACGCCGTTTATTATATTGACCAAAAACGTTGATATATATCTTCCTCCGTAAAATAAGAATATGAATATATTGTAATAATCACGATAAAGTTGCACATATTCGCGAAATATGAGAAAAATAAAAAAAATGTAGCAGATTACATCAATATTTTCATCATATTAATGACATACACACACCTAAAAATTAATTTAAAAATATCTACATAATCTAAACACCATGATGAATCAAATGATATCAAAATCACACAAGTCCGTGTAGCGGTTTCTAAATCACAGCGACAACAAAACAAGATATCGAGGAAAAATATTTGTTTTTGGATCGAAAAAATAATGTCATATTTATTTTTTTAATTGTATAAAAGAAATTTCAGAAAAAAATGTTGGGGTTATTCTGCTATTTTACCCGAATTTCGCCGAAAAATTGAGATATATTATAATAATCACTTTTTGTGTATAAGTATACGCCTTGCGGATTATATCAAGACCCTTCCGATAAATCTTAGAATTCTATAAATAGGAATAAATCTTAAATTAAAATAATATTATAAAATATACATTTTAAATTGCGTGTAAATCGCGTAATTTTCAAAATCATTTGATGCGCATGCGGTTTCAAGGAAGTACTGAAGTTTATCTTCCAATCCATATATATTTTCCGAAATTTCAATTGACGGCTAACATGTGCCACACGTTACATTGAAGTACCCAAAAAATCGTAAAACGCGAATAATTCCCGAAAACTCCATATGCCATTAACGCGCATCCGATTTCGGTGTGCACCCTAAAAAAATACATCGATCTACACCGATTTCAATGTGGTCCATTAAGAACCATGGATGTGCCAGCTCACACTATTTTTGAGATAAATTGCGTCTAAATCGCGTAATTCTCAAAATCATTTGATGCGCATGCGGTTTCCAGGAAGTACTGAAGTTTATTTTCCAATCCATGTATATTTTGCGAAATTTCATTTGACGGCTAAGATGTGCCGCACGTTACATTGAAGTACCCAAAAAATCGTAAAACGCGAATAATTTCCGAAAACTCCATATGCCATTAACGCGCATCCGATTTCAGTGTGCACCCTAAAAAAATACATCGATCTATACCATTTCAATGTGGTCCATTAAGAACCATGGATGTGCCAGCAAAATCTATTTTTGAGATAAATTGCGTACATCTCTCTTTCGGCTGAAGTTTTTAAAGTTCTCTTTTCGAAAAAGATCAAAATCCGTATGGGGTCATTTATTGAAGCGGAAATTATACACAGAAAACGCAAATAAATCCGCGATATTTTCAAAAACATTTGTTGGCAAATTTCGTGTTTTTGGAAGACCAGTTCCCGCCGTTCTAGTAGATGGATTTTCACGAAGAAGATTTTATATCATCCGAAACGTAAAAAACCTTATTGATCGCGGGTACCCATATCATTCAGTTGACAGATCTAAAAATTTGGCCCGTTCGGATGAGTATTACTCTGAAGCTGTGCATACTACATACACAAAATACATATCAAATTACGCAGATTCGCGACTACAATAATCTTATAATCGATTTTTATAAATTCCTGTTTGCGTATTAAAGCTAGAAGTAAAATTAAAAAAACACTCAAAATCGATCTTCAAAATGTCAGCATCATTTAAAGATAGATGCAGTTAAAATTTTGAAAAATGATACATAAGTGGCGTAGTCCCCATTTTGTTGGCTTCCAGTTTTATTTTGACACGAAGACCGTGCAATGAGTGGCTTAGTCACAAATCGATTGAGAACATAAAAAAACTGGTTCGCCTCAACCTGTTTTTACACATTTTTTTACATTAAAGTATACACAGCTTCCACCAAAATAAAGTTTGGAGGTCAATATCATGAACAGTTTGCAACGACAGATCAATTAACCCAAAACTATTCACTTTTGTTCATATATTTAAGTAGTTCCCGTGTTATAAAGGGGTGAACCTCCGCTTCAGCTATGTTAAAAAATTGGCAATATTGCCCATATACACTCTGAAATAGTTATGCACGGTTAGTTTAATTGATGATGGGTGATGGGTACGCTTTCTTATCGTTTCGCTGCTACCTTCATTATGTCGAACTTGTTTTTATGCTATGGTTTTCATTAATTCTGCTTCTTCTTCTCTTATAGCATGTTCCACTTTCTAGTTACAAAAAACGTTTGTATGTTTGTTTACGATAAAGTACACACAACATATCGCAAATCATACTTACCTGCCTATGTACATAGCCACCCAGATAGCTACTCATGTAAAGCGTGTGCCACTTTTCTTTTACATACATACATGCATTCCATTATTTCAACATAATAAAGTAAATAAAGTGTAATTATATTTTGAGATTTGAATAGATTTCTAATTAACACAATTGCCGTACGATCTCAAGATTTATTGTTAACCATGGTTCTATAGTTCGTATATATTTTATTTTAATTAATTCGAATAATAAAATGAAGTACTATAATCAAAAAGTCTAAAAAATAACTACCGAATGCAACGAATAGCGCGAACAGTAGATTCATAGGGACTAGTAAAAATTCTGTAATTGAACATCTGCCACCAGGGAGGCAACACAATTATACAAATTGACGTTAATGCTCATAGAGGGAGGCATGGTATTCAAAGTTGGCAATCGACCAACAAAATGCCAAAATCTATTTTAAAATTGTTTGCAAATACCCCAAAAAATATACCATAATATTCAAGGGCCATTAACATTTTGTAAATCTACTTTCTCTGTTATTTACGGATTACGGATTCTTAACGGATTAAAATTTAGCTTAAAAAAAACAACTTCCATTCCATTTTTTGATTTCCCCTAAGACCATTTTCTCAAATCCACTTGACAATGATAACAATGGTTCTCATAAAATTATGCTATGAACTAATTATTATTATTATTCATTTTAGTCTCGCCGAATATTAATAATAGTCTTTATTATAAAAAAATAGTCCATTTTTTGTAAATGACACCACCAACAATGAATATTCATTTATTCCCATAGCCGTCCGAATTATTTTCAATTCATGCGAAAACATTTTCTCAACCTACATCCATTTTTTTTTCGTTTATTGTTATTTTTGTTATAGTAATTAGGCCTATGAAATATTACACGCTTCATTTATAACAAATGTAGTTTGTTTTTCTGGTGTCAGAATAATGATTTCCGACTGTCACGATATTTTGTTTCAAATTTGAAAATTATGCTTCAATAAAACGGAGGGTGGTATTTCTAAGTTTGGAAAGCGATTTTATTTTCTATAAAAAAAGAAGAAAAATAAAGAAAAATATTTTTAATCAAACCAAAATACACGTGCACAAAACTATAATAACGTTTTTGTGAAAGATATTTTGAGTCTGGATGGGATCTCAGATAAGGAGACCGCAGCAAGGTTGTCCCTTCTCAGAGTGCACCCAAACCGTCAACAGTTCTCACAAGAAATCTCTCGATTTCCTGTTTAAGCAGTTTATTACTCTGTATGAAGACACTGCCAAACTGACGATCCCCCTGATCCGATCCACAGACGATAGAGCTTGCGGGTATGTTCTTTCGAACTTCCTTACGAATTTCATCTTGCCATTGATGAGACGAACCTCCCTCTCCAAAAGCAAATTCGCATCTTGCCATACGAATTTGCGGAGAAAAGATACGTAAAGACGTATATATATGAGGGCTAAGTAAGCCATATGCTATTTTAGATCTCTAACTGATCTCCTTTGGTTGCATTATTAATACAGATGGCCGCAATTACATAATACTATAAGTTTTCCCTGATTATGAAAACATATTTCCTAAAGTCAAAAAATGTTTATTTCGAAGCGTTACAAATGAAATGGAATTCAGAATATACCATCCATATAGCAAAAAAATGCATTTTGTGCCTAAATGTGTTGGTCATTCCTTATAATTGACGCTTCTAACAGCACTCCTCTCAAATCTACTCTAAATTCGATACTAATTCTCCAACCGTTCGATTTCAAGAAATTAAGACAGCAAAGAGGCTCAAGAAATAAGAACATGACCTGTAAACGATGACAAACCCAAATAAATATGGTCAACACTTCAGTTATTACATGTCTTCAGCCCACAGGAAATAAATCAAATAATTGCAATCAGGGGATCCTGGATGCAGGTCCTCATACTGAAGATCGTTTCTGATATGATTTCTAGAAGTAGATCTAAATCATTGATACATATCGGTAAGATAGATATGACACTAACCGTTGGCACCATAATTCATGGAAGAATTAGTAAATCTTAGCTCAAAGGGAGGTTTCTTTCTCCTTTTTTTCTGGACAACTGATCTCCAAGTAAAGCTACTGCTAATATGTCAGCTGCACATGCTTTAACCTAACATAAATATACCATCTGGGACGATCCCATTTCTAGTTAGAACGGTCTTTCACTGATCATAATTTATCACCGACCGGCTTTATATGAGATGCTATTGGATGCCATTTTTTATAATTCCAAAATTTTTTGACTTCCCACAAATCAGAATGGCTGTGCTTGCTCAAGATGGAGTGCATCATTTCAATTTTTTAACTCGATCAAATTGCATCTCTAATCAAAGCTACTTTTTGAATTTAAACTTATATAAACCTTTAATAATATTTACAATAAAAAACACCTTTCATTTGAATTTATTTCCAGAATATAAGTAATATCTATTTTTTATGCTTATTCTCCCTAACATTCCACACTCATGTCGATGACTCCTAGAGAATAGTGTCATTTTTAGATTAACCCAACATTAACAACTGTCACTCATAGTAGCATCACTAGTGTCGAAAATTAGTTCATGCATATTAAGTACATAACAATTTCAATTCCATTATCTTCAATTCAATTGAATATATTTTCTCAACACAAATTAGATCAGTAATTAGTAATTAGATCAATATAACAAATGAACATTGTCACGGCATTTAACAACAGCTGGGAAATTAAGCATGAATAATAACACGCCTTATTGTGTATTGCGGTATTAGTTGAATATTTTGTATTAAAAATTCGAAAAATATTAAATATTTTAATGGTAATTGCATTTAAGTAAATTAGCAACCATGGTTCCCATAGCGCTACTTTCTATTCGAGAATATTTCATGACAACAGTATAGGTTTATATTTCCCCCAAACAAAAATACCCTTTAACATTATCCTCATGTAATTTATACATATAAATCTGCTAAACGATATAATCTATTTTTGTTAGGTAGGTCATAAGATAATTTATAATAATATATATTTTTCCGTCCTACTGGTAATTGTATTATACAAACTGTTCATTGACTTCATTTGTTCATATTGAAAATGAAAATACAAATAGCACCCAGTCCGAATGTAAACATATGGGCATTAAGAGCTCTCAAAAAATAAAAAATAAAACAAGCGTCAGCTGTGTGAATGAATGAATTCAAATCTAATTTAAGGCACTGCCAGAATAACTAATGTGGGAAAAGGGAAGTGTGCAGTACACAGATATATAGTACACATGTGTTGGCTAATACATATATATGGGAAATTACAAAATTCTTTTAAAATTCCATTAAAAAAATTTTGAAAATTTTTTTTGCGAGCACATTTATGATTTTTGGTACATAGGTTAAGAAAAATATGCTTATTCGAAATCTGTTCGCGTTCACAAATTCGGATGCTGCGCACAAAAGTTATAGCGGTTTTAAATCTTGTATTTCAAATATATATTAAATGGATTCCTATTCGTTGTAATTCGCGAATTTCTTCACAAATGCTTAAACACCATTGTTTTCTTTGCATACTAGTCAAATCACACTGAAATACGGTTTAATAGTCGCGAAAAACAAATAGAAACATGAAGATATCGGAAAATAAAATAAATTAATTTTTGAAATAAAACTATTTTTTTTGAATTTTCGATTTTTTTAGTATGGTTAAGAGGATACGGTTTTGCCTTAATCTTCTAAAATATACAACGCTTTCTTCTGCAAATTCTTTTAGATGATTGTTAAATATCGGCAGATTCATCTGATAAGAGTTTCGACGTCATTAATGGCTAAATATATTGCATTTACAATACATAAAAATGATCAATATTGAAAAGCTTGCAATTCGCGAATTAATTGAAATCAGTTGATGCGCATGCGATTTTCATATAAACCGAATCAATGTCTTTCAATAATTATTAATTTTTCAATGTTTAATTTAGCGGTCAAAGTGTGCCACTCGATGCACTTTACTATGCAAAAACCCTAAAAATGGCTAAAAATCACGCAACGTGCATACGATTTTTATGCGCATCCGATTTTAGTAATCTCCTATGAAAATACGCAAAAGGACACCTATTTTAAAAGGATCGGTTAAGAACCGCGGATGTGCCTCCACAATCAATTTTGGATAAAATACGCATATTATTCGCGTATCGATGTATTTTTGACCCATTTCCACGCAGATTCGCGAATTTGACAATACAAGCATAAATGCATGTAAAATTAATTCGAAGAAAACCGCGATTATTTACGCGAATTTGTCAAAATAAGTTTTTGCAGTTTTTCCCACATTCAAGGTACCTATATCCGCCGTTTTAATGGGCGGAATTGAACATGGATGGGCTCATTAGATCCGGCACGTAAAAAAACTAAAATCACGCGGGGTTCCATGGAATTGGAATGGACTTTCTTAATTTTAGACTAAAAAAATATGTTTTTTATAAAAATTTACGCACTAAATTTTCGTCTTTGGAACCCAATTGCAAAGAAGCTACAGTGAGCACATTCATGAGATATACACTAAACGAAGCAGAATCACGAGTTCTACGATCCTATAATTAGTTTATTCTATTGTCTGGATGCGCATCCTAATTATAAGAAAAATTCAAAAAACACCGAAAATCCGGCTTCAAAATGTCAGCATCCATTTTGGGTGGATGCAGTGATTATATCGAAAAATCATACATTAGAACCATATTGTTCATGGGGTATTCTGCAACTTAGTCACTGATCACATGTGTGTGCGTTGTGTAGTTTAGCCACAAATCGGGAACGAACACAAAAAAACTCGTTGGCTTCAACACATTTTCACCCATTTTTTTACATTACCACCATCACAGCTTCCACGCAACTTATTATTTATTACCAATATTTCAAGATTTTGACAAGAACACTTCATTTTATAGAATTGAATTTAAATTATATGCAATATGTTCATATTTCGCGAGTTATAACCTTGCAAACCTCAACTTCAAGGAATTTAAAAGATTTTTGTAATTTCCCATATATATATATATATATATATATATTATTTATTGTTATTATCTATTTACAGATTGTTCATACTAGACAAATATTGTATTCCAATAGTAATCAAAGTGAGTATTTCGAGAACCTCTGTGTATTCAGCCACCATAGTTCCAAGGTTTGTGTAATTATTAAGTTAAATAAAATTCTCAAAATATTCCCCCTTAACAGGCTGTCGTAGCCGTCTCTCTTTTTTATAAAAACGGTACCGGTGGTATTTTACTTCTAAGCAATATTTAAGGTGGACACTATTGATCTGGTAGTGAAAAATCTGTTGTCATAAATGTGGTCTATGATCATAACAAACTTATTCATAAATATAAATACAAACAAATTCCCGAAATTAGTTCATAATCGTATTATGATTGCAAGCATGCATTACATGGTAAGGTATAGCACAGCAACTTGTGGGAACTTGAAACTACATGGAAAATTGATTTGTCTTATTCACATCAATATATCCTACCATGATTTCAAGCAACAATTTGGTGTTCTGGATCACAGAACATTACAATCGATTTAAATTATTTATGAAGTTTCGTTAAAATAACATTTTAGAATAAAATAAACATTATTATTATTTCTTTTATTGATTTTTTTATTATTATTGTTATTCATTTTTCTTAAAAACCACATTGATTTAATTATGTCCACAATATTTAGTTACGTTAACTTCACATTACTGGGGATTAGTATTTTTCACATTTGTACTTAGAGAATAATGCAAAAGAGAGAAATGCCTTTACATTGCCGGATTGACGGTATGTCAGTTACCAACAGATTTGTATACCAGCAGCCTCCTGAGCCTTCAACTCAGCCACAATATACTCACGGAATTGCTCATAGGCCTCGTCAATATCAACATTATTAATAATCTTATGGAAATTACCAGGTGTCAGGCCATAGGCAATTTCGCTGGCAGCAGCATCTAAACGCTTCTTCAGCGTCTCTTCGGTTTCCGTATTACGTTTACGCAGACGTTCTTCCAATGCCTCTATCGATGGTGGATTATTGAATATTAGAATGGGATTGAGATCGGTCTTTTTCACCTGTTCCACACCCTGTGGTTCAATGTCTAGAATACAAACTTTACCGGCACTTTGTACCTTACGTACGGCTTCCTTACTGGTGCCATACATATTACCACTAAATGTGGCCGATTCTATGAATTCGCCATTGGCAATGGCTTTCTCCATAACGTCTCGTTCGACGAAATTATAATGGACGCCATCTTCTTCGCCGGGACGGGGTTTGCGTGTGGTGTGTGAAACACTGAAGCCAAACGTGTTGGGAAACTCTTTGAATAATCTATTCAAGAGGGTACTCTTGCCGGAACCCGAAGGTCCACAAACAACAACTGGTCTGGGTCCCTGTTTGGCCATAGTGCTTAAAAGCCTATTGGCAATGAAAAGAATGCTAATCATGATTAGAAGTGTTTCTCAATATAAAACGGTAACGGTAAGTGCTAAATCTGGGAGATTCTTGGGTTGAGTAGTAGTAAAAAAAAATGCAAAGTTGCTTTCAGTTAGTCGTTAAGGTGTGATGATGAATAAATGCTTTTGGACACTTTGGATTAGAGGTGCAAATGGTGAACTGTAAAGAAGACAATAAGAAGAACAAGAAGGCAAATATTTCCCAAATGTAGTGCAAATTTTCGACAAATTTCATTGTGAGCTAGGAATCAAAACAAAATCAAACAAAAAATTGTCGAAAATTATAACAATACAAAAAGCAAATGTATTGATGAAGATGATAATGATAGATGTAAAAATAAAATATAAACATTTCGAATGCAATAATCTTTGTAGGAAATGCAACACAATGTAATGTATTTCGATATTATTCAAAATTATTTTTTCTTCAAAAAATTATTATATTAACCTTTAAAATATTTAATTAAAAATTTAGTATTTTAGAATAATGTAAATGCAAAAAATATATAGAAGTCATTACAACTTCTTAGCTACAAAAAAAAATTAAGTGCGAAATAAGTGCTGATTCTGTTTAAAATCTACGTAGAATTTGAGGAAGAAATCCTTATTCTATTCTTTTTATATTTCTTCAATCTGCACACCACGTATATAAATAATATAAATAAGATTCTTGGAACCCATCAACATTCACATTATCAAATCGATAATGAAGTAAAGCTTAATCTAAAATCAATATCAAATTGAAATTATTTTTTTGGTAGTACATAACACTTGCAAGTGTGCGACTACGACTTTATTTGAATAATAAAAATTGTCTTTTTTAGGCAATGCGAAAAAACAAAACAATTATAAAATTGTTATAGTATTTATTACAAAATAATTCACAATACCAAATTTAAGAGATGTGGAAATCCCATTTCAATAGCTCTGTGTATGTTAGATCTACCACACCCAAGTTCAATGGCTCCTATTGGAATTAGTCTATACATACTACAATGTCACCCAAGTGTATATATATTTATTTGTATAATCAATGCATTAAATATTGGAATTGCAAATGGAACAAGAAATAAATTCACACACACACGCACGCACCAAAACATGACATCTTTTGGCAAAGAATGCAGCAATAACCGGCATGAATTACAAGCAAATATGTTACGGACGGTCCAAAAAGATATGTAGACAACAAACAACAAAAAACGACACTTGTAACAACCATAAAAATCGTCTACATAATTAACTGCATTGACAATTAAAAACCATACAGAAACTAATAAAAAAATCGTTTTATCTTTATCTGTATTTCAAGTCAAGGAAGAGAAACTTTCTTTTTTTCAACGCATTTGGGAAAATCGTTGTTATTTGAGACGAGTTTTCTTCCAATGGAGAATTAATTAAACTACAACAAAGATATGGGATACCACCAGACAGAGAGGAGACAAATCAACGGGGAAGGAGGCAAATAACAAAAGCCAGACAAAAAGAAAATTCAAGTCTACTACGCAATATCTTTAAGCCTGAAAAGGAAAATCAATACTTGTAGGTCGTCGTATGCGGTAGTTTTGGTGGAAAATCACCACCACCACCACTTCAACAATCGCTGCCATAAAAGAAAGCAAAAGGGTGACACCTCAACAGACAGACAGACATAAAAATATTGTTGCTATAGACCACCATACCAACATGGCAAAAATTAAAAAAAAAAAAATGTTATTTGAGACATCTTTAAGGGGAAGCAATGATAAAAAGAAATAAACTAAACAAACAAGCAAACGAAAACGTATACAGCAGAATAATAATAGACCACAAATATTTCTATTTCAACTACTTTTTTTGCTAGATAATGATTTAATTACCAACCGTAAAAGGTATTTAAACATGAATTAACATTTTTTGTTTTGCCCCTAACTGAACACCGTTTGTATGCTGCGGCATGATGAATTTTATGGCTACACAAAATACTATAACGGTAAAGCTCCAAACCAAATCGGGTATACACACATGGGTGAAGACGACGACGACGGCCACCAATATAGATGTTCGCAAATACCAAATGCCGATGTGCCAGTACACCAACCAAATAAATTCACATAGTGGGGTTTTGGCAGACAGAGGCCACAAAAGGCGTGGTGCTGGTGGTGTCGGCTAATAGAAATAAAATCGAATATCAATCTATAATTATATCTTAGGTGTTAACCGGAAAAATCCATAATCATCAAAATGTGGCCATATAAATATAATGTCAATGTGTCTTATAGTCCTATAAATATGGAATATTTTCAAAAATAAAATAATAATCGGAAAAACATACCTTCGGTAACTATTCAGACAGATGTTTACTAGAAGTGTTTTCACGAAAATTTTCAGATATTTTTATCTATTATTTTGTGTTTTCGTTTTTTATATATACAATTTTCTAACACCTTTTATTACCACAATTATTTTTATTTTTTTTGACAGGGTGGTTGTTTTCTCTTCTATTTCTTTATTTTATGTTAAATTTCCACCTTTGGTTGTATTCAACGACTTGTGCTATTAACACAGATTTTTTTCAACAGTTAGAAATGAGCCCAGATTTTTTAAAAGGCAATGAATTTCAATGAACTATTTTTTCACTAAAATTTTGTTGTTGTTTTTTTTTCTTAATTGTAATTAAAATTTTCCACCTTTTCGTCACTCGTTATCGCAATTGTAACGTACTATACACATTCGCTTCCGTCGCTAGACTGATTCGAATGACTGATGTATTTTCGTTGGTATACTCTTGTTGCGGAACCACACACTGCGCTTACAGCAAACAGCTCCGAAGATAGACATACCAAAAAAAAAATACTGGCCATCATCATAACGTTGAACAAAACCTTTTCTCAGTTATGCTTCAAGTGAAATATGCAAACAAAACACATGAAATGAATCTACGAATGTGATGTACACACCAACGTACATACACAATTTGTTGACATTTTTGCAGATACTCATTCCAAATGAGAAACGACAAAATGCTCTCTTATTCTGTGTATGTATCTCTCTTATCAGAAAGGTAAAAAACTCTTATTGGATTCTCTTTGAAATAGGGTACTGCCATACAGAATATACCAATGATGGAAGTGTAATATACAGGGGGTTTTAAAACAGTATTTTTTAATAAATTTTCATTTTATATTTTAAAAGGCAAATACATATTCCGACATAACCCTTGGAAACAAATTATTTACAAATATAAAGAGATATTAAGAAAAATGTAACGATTAGAACCAATGACAATAGCAAATAAATTAAATAAACCTTAGTAAATGATGATGGATTGAGAAAGGGATACCATTTGTATTTTTTAATAGTCCACAGGGAGTTAGGAAATAATATGAAAGCAATAGTGTGATTAAGGACAATCGAAACACGAACAATGATTCGCAAAATCAATTAATAATCATTTGCGTTAACCCCCTCTACTAACAATAGATTATTCGAAAAGAAAATATTGAATACTTGTTAAATACAGTCGAGCACGGTTATAGCGAACAAGTAGGGACCAAGCAAATTATTTCGTTATATCCGTGGTTACATTAACATAGGCTTAGCAGAAAAAATATATAAATTGGTAGGTTTTGTGTCCTTTTTGGCAATAGTTAAGCTGCATTTCTTTTTCTTTGATTGACCTGACATTACAGCTGACATTTTTGTAAAGTTTGCGATTGCAATCATTATAACCAAATTTAAATATATGAAAACTCAATGTTCAAGTTTGCTATATCCGTAGTTCGCTAGAAGAGCAAAACTTTGTATGAAAAATATGTCCCAAAACTCCGAAACCAGGAAATGTGTTCGCTATAAATAAAGTTCGTTATAACCGGTGTTCACTATAAGTGTACTCGACTGTATTTGTCTAATATGAAAATAAATAAAATTTGCACCTTTGAGAAAAAAAAACGGCAGATAAATACGTTCGTCGAATTTTCACACTTTGTCCTGATTTATACTAGGCGAGTTTACTCGCGGCAATTTTTATCGTTCTCTTTTGAACTTGCTCCATGCGTCTATACAAGGCAATTCGGTTTCCAATTTTTTTTTTATTTGTTGTTTTTTCTCATTTAAATATATATATAAAATGTCAACAAATATGAAATACACAAAACGAATTGCCAGAAAATTGTCGGTACGAGCAATTTTTTTTTTCATTTCTATACCCCTTGCCCCTCTCTCCTACAAACAAAGACTTGCCGCAAGTAAACTCGCCTTATCTAAATTGAGACTTTGTTCGGAATTGCCGGTAGAAGTTGTATCATGTTAATCTTTTTCCCAACCTATTATAACCAAATCAGGGAATCATTTCGCTCTAAAACGATGGTTGTACAATGCATTCAATTTGGACATATCGGTCATAATGTACATTTACACTGTATCGGATTTAGTAATTCCAGTTGATCTGTGTTATCAATTCTATTGCATATATGTCAAATAAATCCTCACACGGGATGTTAACCCGGTAAAAAGTCCGTCTATTTGACTGTCGCGAGAAATAGTGAGGAGTAACCTATTTTATATACCTTGGTACCGCCATAAATAAAACGAATAATATCAGTTTTGAAATTCGGTGAAGGATTGTGATGGCCAACAGATGCTACTATGGTCTAAGTAAGCAGTTTAGAAAAAAGGCCACCTCTCGCCAGACCAAACTCACACTTTACAGGACGCTGATACTACCCGTGCTATTATATGGATCAGAAGCATGGGTACTTGCGCAAGCAGATGAGGCAGCGCTTGGGGTGTTTGAGAGAAAAATTCTCCGAAAGATCTACGGGCCGATCTGCGTCGACGGTGAATATCGGCGTCGAATGAACCACGAGCTCTACAATTTATACGCGGACATCGACATAGTCAGTCGTATTGAGCTGCAGCGACTACGGTGGCTAGGCCATGTTGTGCGGATGAATGAAGATGCCCCAGCTCAAAAGGCATATAAAAATGAGCCTACTGATGGTTCCCGTAGAAGGGGAAGGCCACGAATTAGGTGGAAAGACCAAGTAGAAAACAACATCTTGGAACGTGGTCTTCCAAATTGGTGGACTTGCGCACAAGACCGACGCGCTTGGAAATCTTTTTTAAGCTCGGCTTATGGAACAACCGTTCTGTAACAAGCCAGCTAAGTAAGTAAGTAACCTATTTTATCTAAACGTTGTATATCGTAATATTTCTTCAAAACTTTGATCGAGTTCGATGATGTCCCCATATTTACCTTTTTTAATTATTTTTTAAAAAAATATTAAGTGTATGCTATGTATAAGAGGAGTTTAAATAATTGTTGTATTGTGTAACTATAAATAACATGTTTTGCCGTTGTTGCAAAAAAGCGAAATAACTTAATTAAAATTTGTCCACTCCTTCTGATATCTCTCCCACAAATGGGACAATATTTTGAAAATTTGTAAATCCAGTATTAAGCGAATAGATTGTCCGATTTGATTTAAACTTTACATTGAAATTTTCAACTTTACCAAGATTATGATCAAAGATCGAACCCATCGGAATACACTTTCTGGTTCCTTCACCAAAGGGTCAATATTTTCTATAGAGCAGCATTTCCTGGTACCTGATTATTCTAAAAACAGAGGACCTATGGGTCCAGTTTACTTTTCGATAGGCTCCGTTGATTTTTAGGTTTGGATTTAACGAAAATTTGCAAAGCTTAAACCAAGTTGAATACTCCATATTTTAAAGGTGCGATTTTTTCTGAAAATGTTGACCATTTTGTAGATGAGGTATGGTAGGATATAATTACACTAAACCCAAAAACTTCACTCTGTCGTTTTGCATATCAGGACCGACAAGATTCTTACTCGACCAACGTCTGTCACCTCAGCTCATCGTGTAAAAGCAAATTTACTATGTTCAATCGCAAGTCATTCGAGAGGATTGTACACGATAAAACCTTTCAAAAGCGAGAAAAAAAGACAATAGAAAGTTTCTATTGTATTGAACCTGAATATTTGGGATGCGCATAAATAATATTCATCTGGAAAAAGAAATATGACATTTATTGTTACCAAAAGAACAACTTTCAATTTATAAATTTGTAAAATAAATTACTTGAAAATTTTCTTTAAAATCTTGAAATAGTCCAAAGGTGCTCCACAAAGACGATATAAATTAAAATTGAATAGATTTTACTATTTTCTTCGATATCGTAAAGGAAAATTAGTTATCGTAGCAAAAATATTAGATTCTTCCAGTAGGGAACATTTGTACGTATATATAGTTTTTAAAATATGATTTTACTGCAAACTTAATACTCAGCTGTCCTTACTGCCCGACCTTATATAGGCCTTTGTCAGTACGACTTTATTTGGATATATGTGTCTGCCATTTATTAGCCAGTTGTTAAATAAATATCAATTGTATGTTATTATATAGTTATATAGCTACTTAAAGATCGACGTAGGGTATAAAGTAATAACCCAAAATGGTACAAAAAGTAGACAGTTTGATTCATTTGTCAATTGAACATTTTTCATAGGAATATCATTCCAATTCAATAGTTACGGGTAATTCGAAGAGAAATAAAGCAACTATTCTATAGGTTATAATCAATGTTTCTCGTGTTTCTTCGAAAAATATTTCTATTGCAAACCCAAATATAACAATTGTTTTATGTTTTAGACTTCCGATCTTCTATGTATGACAGCCTTATACAGATATACTAGATGCTCCACGGGTGTTATATATAAGCAAGACTTTCCACGGGGATTTGATGGCGATTAAATCTAACTAACTTGCAGATGAGGTAACTAGACATTTCATCTAACAAGGTTAACTACCCACTTAGATAACTACAATTCACTATTCAAAGTACTATAATTTTTCGCTGGTTACTGGTAACGCAGGGAGGGGACAATTGACTTCTCCAATGACATCCCCATGTTAAATTCAGTCCATAGGATAAAATATTTAATTCCGAGTCTGAAAACTCCGTCATAAAGGATTAAGAATGGATAATGGATACAATCTTCCATTGTCACATTCCATGTGACAAATATGTGGAAATGCTTTGCTGTAAATAAAACACATTAATTAGAAATTCCGAAGACGCATACTTGTGTTCTAAATCCAAGTTATTTATAAACAAATCGTGAAAGGGACATTAATTTTTTGCATAAACAGCGCAATGTTTGTGACAACCACTCTTTTAAATTATACAATTAAATGCGGTGTGTTTACAATATTTCCACGATGCTTTAAGTTTTTTTTTCAACTACAATACCGGCATGAATAATTAACAGACTATTGACATTCACATAAATGTTTTACAATTATATATTATCCAAATTGTTGTTGCATTTCCTTCAAAGATATTCAAAAAATTATAAAACCATAAACCAAAACTATGCAAAATAATAATAACTTTATTGTTACCTTATTTGGTAGATTTAGTAGCGGAAACTGAAAACGTCAATGTACTGTTGATGATTCGGCTAAACTATAACTAAAAACCAGCACCGTCTCTAATGGTCCTTTGGTGTCCTTCAATCTAAAACTCTGGGTGTATTTTGGGGCGGCGGGTGTGTTTAATGGTTTCACCGACTGCGCTAATATCCTCCTCTATCCAATTAGAAATAAAATGTGTTTATAATGGTGATAGATTAACGATAACAACTGTTATCGATTCATTTTAGTTGTAAGGCACAATGGTCACACATCAAACTAACATGCACATGAGAGATTACATTAACAGCTTTTACAATTCGAAGTGTTGAAACTTTTCAAATAATTTAACAGAACTTTTATAAACGAAGAATCCAAAAAAAGTAAACATTAATAAAAGAAGCAAGTTCTGGAACATAGCAGAAGTATGCGTATATGCCTTTAAACTGTTAATTTAAATTGTTAATTAAATTGCATATATGTCAAAAAATTCCTAAAAAGGCAAAAATTTCTAATGCACTTGCCATTTTAGTTGAATGCAATTTTGACATTCTTCTTGGAATTATGTTTCGCCTACGTGAAATGGTATTCCTCGAAGAATCTCAATAACGTAGGGCCAGATATCGTCGTCAGTCTAGTTCTTATTGCCCTCATGAACGCCTATTTTAAATCCCTTTTTACTTCAAGACTATTTTTGGATGTTTCCTATGGACCGAATTTAACACAAATCTTTAAGCTAGTGTTCGCAAACTATCGATGGTTTCAGACTTTTTTCTTTCATAAATACTTTTTTGTGACATGAACATACTTGGCAAAAATTAAATTTGACAAAAAAATTTAAGTACATAAAATTTCAAATCGTCGTAAATGGACAGACGACAGCCTTCATTTGCATTAAAAAGTTCTTAATTTGAATTAATACTTACCCCTGACAGACGAGAGTTTCTGCATTTATGAAACAATTTTTTGTTTCAAAACTATTGTTTGTCTGTGTGTAGGATGAATATATTGGCATTTGTTTCCAATATTTTGTGTGATTACGTCTTTATGAAATTGATACATTGCAGAAAGGAAGAAAATCAGCTATAACGATATTAAAACAGCTTCCAATTTGAATAATTGTAAAATTTTCCTTTGTTTATAAATTTTATTTTCATAAACGTAAACAAATTTGAAAACAATCAATTTATTTTCTACAGCATAGCCATATTGAAATTGCTTAATTCAATATAAATTCAGTTTGATTTTGTGCATTAAAAACACATAAAAATGAGGATAATGTACAAGTTAATTTGAATTAAGGCTGTTAATGCAAATTAGGGCTGTCGTCTGTCTAGGCTATAAAAAAATTAAAAATATTCAAATTTCAAACCGTGTTATATCAAAACCGTGTACAAAAAGACCGTATAAAAACAGACTTAGGTATATATATATACAGTGGTGGTCACACACACACACATGAAGGGAATCATGTTTTGATTAACCCTCGATCCGTTTGGAATATTTTAAATTAATTTTTTATTCAAAACGCTTATGTGTATTGCACTCCACCGATTAAGTGTGAAAATAGAAAATAATCATGGGAAAATTGTGAAATATAAGGGTATTCATGGTATAATAATAGAAGGTAACAGCAAGTGTTGTTGTACAAAAAACGATACAACAACCACATGGAAATTTGTTCTACTAGTGTCAACTCATTTGACATAAAAATGTAAACAAACAAACAAACAAATTATCATCAAATTATTTTTATTTTGAAAATGAAATATTTTCGAATCCTCAAAATAAAAATTGAAAAACATGAATGAAAATCTATCAAATTTATATTTCTATCGCTTCCACATCTTTCCTATAATTGAGCCATTGCCATATATATGTGTAACACATATGAAAATGCTGGGAATAGCGAGTTGTTCCTTGAAGAAAGATTTGCTTCCTCAAACTTTCCCAGCAGGCAGATTGAGTAAATTGAATACGGGAGCACATTTAATAAAGAACAATTTCAAATTGTATGCGTTCCCAATTACCCTGTTGGGCGATTTTTAAAAACATAATTTGTCAAATTCATATTGAAACTAGTATTACGTTGGAATCAAATCAGCTGGAATTTGCTGTAACTTTTTATAATTGTGCCATGAAGGGTATTTAGGAACCAAGTCAAGTTATGAAAGGAACACCTAATTGGCACACCTTGGAATTGTTAATTTAAATGCTGTTGATATTTAAAAATATATACAAAAAACAACTTCGTGTTAGCAAATTAAGACCGATAATTCATTTTCAGAAGAAAAAATAAAAAAAATCTGTAAAATCTATTTAAATTGGCAACAATTCGTACTGTAAACCTAAAATTGGCAAAATTCAGCCTTTGTATAAAAAATAAAGACACTAATGGCCCAGAAATTGCTCTAATAACTAGAGATCAACAAATATTTTTAAAAATTAAGAAAAAAAACGAAATAAAAACTCAAAAGTTAAAATTTCACTTAAAGGACACCTTTGACTTGGAAAGGCTTCGAGATAAGTCTATATAGGATACCTACATCTCGGGAAGTACTAATTATTGGAATATGAGACCTGTCCGTAGAGTGCACTTAAGAATTTCGGCCTATTACTTTAAATTGATTGTCATAATGGTCTGTTCCCGTACTGCAAGAATCTACTATTTTTTACTCCGATAACACTTTTTTCCTTTATGATATCGAAGAAAATAGTAAAATCGAGTAGATTCTTGCAGTACGGGAACAGACCATTAGTTTTGTAAAATGTAAATGAATAAAGGGGAACGACGAAAAAAGCAATTCTGCTCCGTATAATTCGACATTTAATACAAGCTTGCCGCAAATTTGTATTTTTTTATAGGGACACATGTTATCAAATCCAAATACATATTTTTAATTCAATATATATGGCATTAATCTCGTACAACAAAAATCTACTAATTTTTATTATTTTCTTCGATGTCATAGAGGAAAATTGTTATCGTATTAAAAAGTTGTACATTCTTGCAAGTTCTGGAAAAGAACACAACGACTGTTCCAATTTGCCCAAATATCAACAACCCATAGTAATATGAAAGAAATGCAGCAACACCCGTTTATTAATTCATGAACTTTATTCATTTTAAACTTAATTGAAATTACCGTGAGAACATGACATTAGTAAACATTCGAAAACAACATTTGTTATCGATTATGGCCAAATTGAGGAATCCCTTATTGACAATTTTCACCGTGCCTCTTCCTTAACAATACGTTTCTCCCTCACACCTCATTCGTAAATTTTCTTTTTTTTTCACTTTGAGTTCCTTATTTATCGGGCATTTTTCTTTGCCACATTTGCAGCAAGTGGAACGTTTTTCTTTCAGGTATCACTCATAAGTTTATCTGCGAGTTTATCTGGGTAAATGCAGCAACACCCGTTTAAAAATACAAATTCCACAGAAAATTCCAATAAATTTGGATATTAAAGCATAATAAATTAAGAAAATTTCGCACGGGCAACAGTGAATAATAAATTACAATACTCATGTCAATAACCGTAAGTTTTCCAGTGGAAAAAACGAAACGCCACAGAAAAGAAATAAATATCTCAGAAAGTGAAGTAGAAGAAAAAAACAAATTGACAAAGTGCGTGAGATAAAGAAACAAGACAAGACAGAAATCGAATGACGTATTGTGTGAAATGATGGAGGAGTTAACGAAAAATATTCTTTTAATATTATTATGGAACGCCACGAATATTTGCATGCAATTTGAATGTACATTTTCGTTCCGTTTTCTTGGTGTGTCTGATTGCCTATTAAAGGGAAATGTCTGCGACGAAGGCAATTATGACCACACACAATGGCAAGTGGGCTGAATGGCTGGCTGGCTGTTTGGTGGGTTTGTCAGTCAACAGCAGTAGCTGCTATAAAGTGTCAAGTTTAACAGCCAGCCAGTCACCTAGCCACAGCAGCAACAATTACCTACTCTCATCCAGCCAGCCAGTCGTTTTAATTGCCCCTCAATTGGCAATAAATTTGTGCAATAATAATCATTCGGCGGCGATGATTAACTAATGTTTTTGATGTTTCGTTTTTGGCCAGAACAAGGTCAAGAGATCTATTTTAGTGTTTAGCTGCTGCTGGTTGATTGGTATAAAGGGCGACAAACGGTAAATACATGTAGGTAGGTAGGTGCGAGTTGATTATGGACATTAGCTTGAAGAACAAGAATGATATACGTACATAGCTTAGCATAGATTGGTGCGCCGCTGTCATCAACATTATTATATGAAGTTTTATGAATCAAACAAAAACACAATAGCCAACGTACTTTCCTTTTTCCATTATTGTTTTGCTTTCTACACAAAGCAAATAGAAAAAGCCAACAGACAGACAACATAAGAAGCCCTTCTTTATCCATTGCTGCTGCTGTTGTTACATTTTTTGTGTTTGATTCAATTTTGATGAGCGAATCGGAAGAACTTATTGACAACTTCCTACTCTCTTTGGTCAGGTCATTCGATATGCTCAGAGTGAACATCTGTCAAAAGGTGTTTTTTTTTCATACAGTGATATAGTAAGTGAAGTCTCTTCAGTTATGTATTTTTAAAAACATTTAACGAGGCTGGTATAAAAATAACAGTCAGTTTCTGAAAAGGGTTGATTGACGTAATATAATAATGAAGAACTAAGCCAATATATTTTCCGAGCTTTCGGGTCTCGAGAATTGTGAATTTCTCAATATGATATATGAACAGTCGAACACATTTTAATGACCTTTGTACCAATTTTTCATACAACTCACTACGATTATAGGGAATTAAGAATATGTTCTACGTGTTCAATGACATTTTGTCCAATTTAATTACAAATATACATGCGATTTAATTACAAATGAAAATTTAATTACAATTACGGCATATCCATGTTAATGTTAATGAGCGATGTCGCAGTTGGTAATTCCTGACATTTGGAAAGTTACCCGCTACTAATGGGAAATCCTACCGCCCGATTTGTCTTCATTCACGTTTTAGAGTCTCTACTGCTTACGTCCCTGAAACAGCTGATATCGGACATCACAAATTCCACCTTCCGAGTGAAGCATTGGCTTGCCAACTACCTAAATGGGCGGCAGGCATTCGATGAGTTCCGTGGCCAAAAATCCAAAGATCGCAAGATCAAAATGGGAGTACCGCTAGGCGGTGTCCTATCTCCCATTTTGTTCAACATGTATCTTACGAAACTCCCCATTCCTCCACCAGATGACTTTACGATTATTTCGTCCGCCGTAAATATTGACGACGTAAGTGCAAGAATTTTCAACTATTAACCACCATCATCAACTTCTTCCGCAAGCGCAATCTAAAATTATCCACTGCAAAGTCTACTGTAGCACTTTTCACTTCCTGGACGCGAGAAGTCAATTTAGAACTTGAGATTTCCGTTGAGGGTAGGCGCACCCACCGTCCATAATCTGAAAATCCTTGGGGAGGTGAAAGCTAGGAATAAAGTTCTTAAAGTTAAAGCTTAAGGACATATAAGGCCATAGGTCGTTCCATTCTGAATTATGCTGACCCAGTCTGGACTTCTTTCCTTATTGACACACAATGGAGGTCCTTGCAAATAACTCTAAATAATGCACTCCGAATTGCAACCGGCTGTGTCCAGACGAGCGTCGATCACCTCCATGAGGAGACCAGGATGCTGTCAGTCAAGCAACATAATGTGTTGTTGACTAGACATTTCTTGCTGGCATGCTATTTGCCGTGTCATACCAACCATCACACAGTGATGGCAGATCCACCTCCGTGACACATTCGCCAGGACTTCGGGCGCTATCGTGATGGCATCCAATACGTCATTCCATCGGATGTCAACAGATTGTCGATAGCGAACGCGATGAAATCCGTGCATCAACTGGCGGTCTACGAAGCCATAAATGGCCACTGCTGCCAGCAAAGCCCTCACGACACACACCATCTATTCAATTGTCCGTCCGAGCCTATTGCCTATAGACTTATGGCTAAAGCCAATAGAGGTGGCACAATTTATCCGGCTACCCTCTCTTCAAATCCGATTTGCTAATAATTAATATAATTTTCCTTCTTCCGTTTTTTCCATCAATATTTTCAGAAAGAACTTTCATCAACAGCCAACCTGTTACAACAACAACAGTGTCCCAAGTCCCGAAAAATGTTCTGCCCTTTATTTGATACAGTTTATAACGACATATCACTTAGAGCGACCAATTTCGACAGCCCCTTTGACAAAATTTTCTCTACATCTGCATCGAACAATTTCTATAACGAACTAAATTATGCGGTCCGGTTCGTTATACCCGTGTTCGAATGTATATACATATGTAAACTGAAATGAAAATAGAGAAAGTTAAAACAAAAAAACTGACCACAAGATTTGTTAAAATACGAATTTTTAAATGTTCTTGTATTCAGCTTTCAAACTTTATGGATATAATAGTATCATTTTATCTGCTAATCATACATTAGTTTCGGGGATAGACATAATGTGTATTATCTGTTTTGATATTAATACTGCACTAAAACGGCATTTACATCAGAACTTTTTACCGGGTTAACCTACTCTATGAGGATTTATTTGACATATATGTAAAGGAATTGACAATTGAAACCCACTGGGTTAACGAAATTCGGTTAAATGTAAACGTACTATAATGACACTAAATCAGTACAAACTATATGAGAGTTTGCAATGGTGGAGTCTTGTCAAGTTTAATTTAAATCCGTTTAGATTTGCATACAAAGGATAAAATTTCAATTTTAAGTTATAATATGAACCCTGAGATCATCTCCCACAAATAGATGCCCCATAAAATTGGAACCTAAATGTTGCTCTATTTTATCATTTTTTTTTCGTTTACAAATTCAAGTGACATAAGGGTTAAATAAACAAATCACATGCAACTGAAAAGTATCAATTTCCAGCACATTTAAACGCTCTATTGCATTTTACAAATATTTTTGCAGCTATTGAGAGGAGGCAAGCAAAAGACTAAATCTTGTGTAGGAATGACCGTGATGTCCAAGACTTCAATAGCGGAAATATGTGAGAATGCCAAATTGGCCAGAGATATGGCCTTAACTGGTGACTATGACTCAGCTTCCATATACTATGAAGGTCTGCAGGGTTTATTGGCACGGATGATAAGTTCAACTAATGATCCGTTGCGTAAGGGTAAATGGACTATGGTAAGTTTGAAATGCAGGATGTTAAAATGGTGTACAAATAAATAAAAATTTATTTATTCTTATTGCAATAGGTTAAACAACAAATCACCAAGGAGTATTCACAGATTAAGGAGATACAACGCACCTTATCGGATATGACATTAGATTTGCAGAGTTCACAGTTTGCATCGAAATTTCGTACACAGACCAGTGAAACAGAAACCAAAGATCCTAGCTCGTGGTTTCGTCCGGATCCGGATATTTGGACACCACCACCAAAGGATCCTGATGTATGGGGACCACCAAAACCAGAAAAGTAAGTTGAAAAAAAATATTTAATGTGTTTCATGTCCACTCTTGGAGTGGAGACTTTTGGAAAACCTAAGCCCAACTTTTGGCTTTGTGTGAATAAAAGCCTAACTTAAATATAGTAAAGATATATGAACATTGTTCCAAAATTATAATAAACAGAGTTTAGAGTATCAATTAGATCGAAGTGTTTGGATATACTATCCATACTTTGTGCAATTATCTTTACATTTATCAACGGTTTACATATTTAAAAAAAATGTGTCCGACAATTTTAGATTTGAAAAAAAAAAAAAACAAACAAACCACAAGTAGTATTGCATATCGAAACTTTTGTTTACAAAATATCATTTCTCAATCTTCACACAGCATCATACACATTTTGATGTCATTAACAATGTAATTGTTCCATCAAATTGAATTCACAGACGTAATTAAAATTACATTTTCAATCATGTATTGAATTCCAACAAATTATTTATCCAACATTCAAATCTACATACAAAAGTTTTCTATCTTGAAAACTGATATCGATACAATTACACAATTTCTATGAGATGCATCAGTGGAGATTTAATGATGAAATGCTATTAACAATAGCAAAAAGTGCAAGTAATCAGTTCACCTGAATAAATATTGTGGTCAAAATTAAAAAGTTTCGGCCGTATTTTTTTTTTTTTTTTTTGTAACCCTTAACATTTCTTTTAATTTTAATAACCATTCATTTTATTTTTTCTCTCCTGTCTTTAACAGACCCGTAGTACCCAATCGCAATCGTAATGTGCCGGGTAAAAAACCACTTCCCTCAAAAAGTACCATACCGACACGCAACAGCACATCAAGTAATGGTCTAAATAAAAAGTCCAACACCGGGTCATCTTCAGCGCGTTCTTCGGTTAATTCACGTGGCCCATCCACAACTCGTAAATCAACTACCAGCAGTACTAATTCTACAAGTTCGAAGGACAAAGATGATAATGGCTCCAACAAAGACAACGATGAGACCAGAGATGATGAATCACCAGATCAAGAAGAAAAGGAAGAAAAGAAATTTCAACCGAATAATCACATTGAAGCCGAATTGGTTGATATATTGGGTAAGTGTTGCAAATGATGGAACGAATTATCAAATATGACTAACGAAATACATGTGTGTGCGTGTGTTTTCTAGAACGTGACATCTTACAACGTAATCCGAAAATACGTTGGAATGATATTGCCGATCTGCATGATGCTAAACGTCTGCTTGAAGAAGCTGTTGTATTGCCAATGCTAATGCCGGATTACTTTAAGGTATGTCCCCTTTTTATCACCAACCACAAGTGTTTACTTAAAATGAAATTGGTCAATAAATTTGAAAACTTCCGTCTTTTCTGTTGCTGCTAATTGCCAATTATAGTATAGTGTATAATCGTCATACTCAAAAGTTATCTAAAATTAGATCATAAATTGAGTTCTATAAAATGTTACCACGTTTTCAAGTGCCACGATTCCATAGTGTAGAACCATATGAAGCGTTTAATGAGTAATGAAATAAGTAAATAAGTAATTGAAATTTTGTATTAACTGTCTATAGAATAAAGATATTTGAGTGCGTTTTTAATTTTTGAACGATGATTTCACCAGCTTGAGTGAACTAAGGGAAATTAGACTATCTAGCGATGCAGATCTGATTTGTAAAAATAAACCTTCCTATTTCCCGCATCCACATCATGCGTTTCAAACATGCACAGGAAATTTTTTTATCTATATTTCAAATACTTCTGCTAAAAATGTCTTTTTGTATGATTCCTTCTGGTGCAGTCCTCTCAGAATCAGAATAAACGTTTGATTCCAGGTTGTGAATTTCGAATTATTATTTTCTTTTTTATTTTCCCCATATTTAGGGTATTCGACGACCCTGGAAAGGTGTTCTCATGGTTGGTCCTCCCGGAACCGGAAAAACTATGTTGGCCAAAGCTGTGGCCACTGAATGTGGTACCACATTCTTTAATGTCTCCTCGTCAACGCTGACCTCGAAGTATCGTGGCGAATCAGAGAAAATGGTACGCTTGCTATTCGAAATGGCAAGGTTTTATGCGCCGAGCACCATATTCATCGATGAAATCGATTCGTTATGTTCTCGTCGTGGTTCAGAATCGGAACATGAAGCATCCAGGCGTGTCAAATCTGAACTGTTGGTACAAATGGATGGTGTCGGCAGTGAGGAGGCCAATAAAGTTGTTATGGTATTGGCGGCCACCAATTTCCCCTGGGACATCGATGAGGCTTTGCGACGACGTCTAGAGAAACGTATCTATATACCACTACCTTCCAGTGAGGGTCGAGAAGCATTGCTAAAGATTAACTTGAGAGAGGTGAAGGTTGATGAAAGTGTTGAATTAGCAGAAATTGCCCAGAAATTAGAGGGGTATTCGGGAGCGGATATTACAAATGTTTGCAGGTAAATAGATAGATACACATGTAACATTTAAAAGAACAATCTGTGACCCGCAAAAAAATGTATTGTTTGAATTTTTCAGAGATGCTAGTATGATGTCTATGCGTCGCCGTATTGCCGGTCTGACGCCCGAAGAAATTCGCCAACTGGCCAAGGAAGAGGTGGATTTGCCAGTATCTAAACAAGATTTCATGGAGGCCATTAGCCGCTGTAACAAGAGTGTTTCACAGGCTGATTTAGATAAATATGAAAAATGGATGGCCGAGTTTGGTTCATCATGATGGCCGCAAGCAACGTACAACAAAAACAACAACACTAACCATACAAAACGTCGCATGCTGTTGTAGATTTTTGAGTGCGGTTTACAGCATGGCATAGTCCACAAACAACCCCACTATAATAACAGCAGCAATAAAACACACTCACCTTATTGCAGATTTTTTTCTTTGTATGGAAAAATCTTAGCCAAGCTAAGCACGTTTAATACCATAACCACCACCTACTTCCTTCCATTTGTGCCCAGAGGTGCTTTGACTCAGGCATTATTCACCAAGTGATAATGCAAAGCATCAAAGGGGATAATCAAACTGACTTAGAAGATTATGTCAACACCCATAACCCCCAACACGTGCCCTTAATAACAACATCAACAAAAGAAAATCTTAAAAAAAAACACATCAAAACAAAAACAAATGCAATTGAGAAAGGAGAAAAGACTAACCACAACAATAAATCGTACATTTTATAGGAGCAAATTATTCATAATCATATTAAGTACAAGCATAATAATAATAAAAATAATGATAAAACAACAACAATAACCACTTGTCATCGTCGTACTACTACTACTACAACAACTAATAAATAGTATTTTTCATAACATTATAGATTTATCCTTTACTTTAGTCAGTTTGCATACATACAAGCATTTTACCCATTCCTTTCACAAGAAACACACTCAAAGTTCATGCATCCATTTGTTAACTTACAATGCAATACTTCAACGTCATCTATTCTTTAACGTCTCTACTACTACTAATATTGCAGTTCGAATTATCTTGTATTTTTTTATACAGAACAAAAAAAAAAGAAATAAACACACACAGGTATTTGTTAATTAGTTATTTGCTTCGTTTAATTTTGTTCTTCAACTATTTCTCTCATATTCATCATCATATCCTTTTTTCAATCAAATAATAAAGTATTTTTGCCTCTTTTTTTAATAAAAAAAAAACATTTCTTTTTTTTCTTTTCATTCGTTGTAATTTAAATTTATGGTAAAACAACAAAAAACAATATTTAATAACTATTTCTAAATAATAAAAAAATATATATAACAAAAATAACATAAACATATACCCACATGTTGTTTATATTTATTTGAAGGGGACAATTACAAGGTAATTCGTACATCGCATGTAAAGGATTTGAGCTATGAAATTCGGTGAAATTCAACGTTTGAAACATTACTGAGGTTTCAAAATTCGACATACCCAATTCCGTTTGCTCTTTATCCCCACATAGTTGTTGTTGTAGCAGGTTAGCTGTTGGTGAAAGTTCTTTGTTGAAAATATTGATAGAAAATGGAATAAGGAAAAGGAAAATATATTAATTTGGAATAAGGATTTGAAGAGTGTAACCGCAGAAACTATTAGCTTTAGCCATACGTCTATAGGCAATAGACTTTTAGGCTCGGTCGGCCAATTAAATAGATGGTGTGTGTCGTGAGGAGGGTCACCTACTTAGGATTCCGGGAACAATACGATTTGAAAACATTGATGTATCCGGATCTTAGTTGTGCCAGAATTGAACGGTGTTGTCTAGGAAGAAACCTCTTACTGTCCGAAATTGCAATAAGATGTTGGAGTAGGATTTTGTTGCATCTGTAGTCATGTATGGCTTCGAAGACCGCCAGTTGATGCACGTATTTCATAACGTTCGTTATCGACAATCTGTTGACGTCGGATGGAAAGACGTCTTGGATGCCTAAAGTTCACACGGATGTGCCGTGGAGGTCGATCTGAGGGTTGGGATGACACGGCAGATAGCATGCCAGCAGGAACTGTCTAGTCAGACTGACAGCATCCTGGTCTCCTCATGGAGGTGATCAACGCTCGTCATATGGACACAGCCGGTTGCAGTTCGGTGTGCATTATTTTGTGTTGTTTGCAAGGACTGGGGCAGCATAATAAAATATGGAACGACCTATATGTATGTTGTTACCAACGTTTCTTTACCCTTGCACCAGGAGGTGCCAGCCATAGCTCTACAGAACTTTATTCCTATCGTTCACTTTCTGGTTGATGTAGTTGGAATGCCAGGAGAAATGGAGGAGGTTATTTAAGACCAGATTATGGACGGTGGGAATGCGCCTACCTTCAATGGAAATGTCAAATTTAAAATTGACTTCTCGCGTCCAGGAAGTGAAGCGTGAAGTACAGTAGATTTTGCAAAGAATAATTTTATATTGCGCTCCCGAAAGAAATTGGTAATGATTGCTTAATAGTTGGAAATTATTACACTTACGTCGTCAATGTTAATTGGTAATGATTGCTTAATAGTTGGAAATTATTACACTTACGTCGTCAATGTTAACACCGGACGAAATAACCCGCACCCCACATAGTAGATGACAGTGGCCCACTTTATTGATTTACCACAAGGAAGTGAAATACCTAACTCTGCAGTTATTTTAAGAGCCCTACATACAGGTTCATCTCTTACCAAAAGAAAATAATGATTTAGAACAGAATTAGAACCCAGATAAATTTTGAAATTCTTCGTTCAGAACCTGTCGTTCTCGGGGTGCTCTGTGAAGTGCTACCAAAATAACATGGTCAAGCTTCTTTCCACATCGGTGAACGATTTTTTTGCGGATTTTTAAAGATTGCCTAATCCAAGAGATACGATGATCGATCATTTTGACGAAATGACTTGATGACAAATGATTTAGACAGTCATTTGTCAGCAAGGCTCCATTTGAAGATAGAAGGGACACATACACACTTTTCCTTCAAGACTCACGCAGTACACAACTGCTTATTTCATTCACTTTTCCCTTGCTTTTCAATATCGAAATGACATTCGTAATGGCCAACCACACATACATATATAATTTTTTTAGAAAATTCCGGTTACAATCGATTTCATTTAATTGTCTATTTTAATTTGAACGACATCCATTGCTTTGGTAGTTCATAGTTTGCATGATATCCTACCGAGTCAATCCGCCGTTGGATTGAGCCATATATATGTATGTTATCCCAACTAGTAGGTTGTTACAAAATAGATTCTAAAATTCAATAATACAAGAATATGCTTTCAGGAACACTTGAAGATTTCACGAATTCACTAGGCAAAAAAAGTTTGAACATTGTAGTAAAATTCCTAAAAGATGTTGGAGTCGACCTATGAACACGAAACATAAATCACTAGCAATGGAGAAAGTCAAATCTGTAGCTTAGTTGCGCATGGAGATATGGCTCGGAACATTCTAAATTTTAGTAGGACGTGAGCCAAGAAGGATGGAGAGGAGTTAATAAAGAAAGAAAAAAATCGATTCTATTGTCGTCGAGTCTATGGAGATTGGTCTATGCGATTTTTTTTTTAAATTTAAAAATAGTTGGGATAACATATAATGGGTGTATGTGTGCTGTTATTTCTAACAGGCACCACATTACCCAACCAACGCAATTGTGTTTCCACGACCGATATTGAGACGAACCGAGATTCCATTTTTTCAATTACAATGACAACGTATTTCTGATTTCATAAACATGGTGTTAGTTGACCGTACACCAACCAAATTAAACGAAAAAGGTAATCAGGCGGCTCATAGAATCGTTTCTACATATATACCGGGAGAAAACGACAGAATTTGGTTATCATTGGCTTTTATCAATTTTCGCAAATTAAATACCAATTCCCAGCATAAAATAAAAGAACAAATACACGCACATTTTTAAATACCATATATTTTTATCATTTTTATTATTATTTTTTTTAAATATAAAGTTAAAACTACAATTATTATTTGTTTTTGTTTTCTTCTTTTTTCGTTTTGTTTTCATTTTGCTTGGTTTTTTATACAATGTTAATAAATGTATATAGAGAATTGGGGGAGGTGTAGTGTGTGAGTGTGGGAAAGGGGTAGGGGGGAAATGTAGAGGGATATTTGGGGGGTAAGTTCTAAGTATTTGTTTTTTGTTTGTCATTCATTTATTATCAATAATAATAAGTTTTTTGTTTTTTTTTTTTTTTTTTTGGAGAACCACAAAGGTATTATTTTTCGTTTAAGATATAGTGTTTTTGTTGTTTTTTTATGACAAATTATATTATAGCTAAGAATATTATTATTTGTTGTTCATTTATAATAGATATTTGTATATATACGTTTATTTTTTGTTGTTGTTTTTTTCTTCTTGTTTATATTTGTTAAATCTAAGCAATTGTTTTTTTTTTCAATATATACTTGTTTAGTAATATGTTGTTGTTTTTTTTTTTTCATCTCACGATTTTTACTTTTGCATCTTTTTTTTAATTATGTCAATTGTTGTATTTTGTTTGAATGTAATGATGTTGCAATTATGATTTTGTTGTTGTGTGTTGACAAAGAAACATTTGAATGATCATCATCAAAATGTCTATTCGTGTTAATTTATTTGTATAAGCTAAGAAAGTTTTCGTGTGTGTGTTTTTAATAACATTGATGATTGGGGGTTTCTTTGTATTTTTTTATCGAGAGGAATTATTTGGGTGTTGGTGTGTGCGACAGTTAGGATAATCGGGAGTTCAGAAACTTCAATGTATGTGTGTTAATGTTGACTGACTTTTACATGATACAGTATCAATAATCGATCCTCTTCTTTAAAAAAGAAAAATGTCTGTAAATTTTTATTTTGTTTAGTTTGTTGTTGTTATATTTATTTTATATAGACAGCTAAGTAGTATTACAAAAAGGAAATAGAAACAAACCTTATAACATAATAAAAAAGAAGATACATTCTATATTTATATATATTTCAACATTTACGCGATATCTGGTATATGTGTTGTGTATGTGTGAGTTGAGTGTATATATCCATCATGTCATAATGATTAAGTGTATAGATAGATAAACACTGCCTTTTTCCGCATAATATGTATCATTATCAACATTATCCTTTATCCATCTATTTATATATTATTAAAGTCTTACATATTAATATATCATTTTGTTGTTGTTTCGCTTTTCGCATTTGTGTATTTTTGCATAAATATGGATTTTTCTTCTTATGAGAATTTGTGTGAGAGAAATATGTATAGAGAGGAGGAGGTGGAGGTGGTGGAAAAAACCCAAAAGGATAAATTAAGAAATTGTGTAGAATAAATACTGCCGTTAAATATAAAAATAAAAAAAACAAAAGTTTAATTAAATTAATTAAAAAAAATTATATGAATCATTATTCATTATTTTCTAGATGTATTTCTTTATATATTTATAAATCTAAATGTTTATACACGTGCAGACACATTTATTAATATAATATTTTAATAATAATAATAGTAATCATATTTATATATAGTAATAGTAATTATATTATTTATATATATAAATTTGTTATTAATAGTAATAATAATAATGACCGACCATATATTTTATTTTATGTATATATAAACTACAAATTCTTAATAATTTTTTTCTGGTATTTCTTTTTTGTTTTGTTTTTATTTTGTTGTTGTTGTTTTTTTTTTGTAAATTTATGATTTTCTTTTAATTATATAACTAATTAATGTTACAGATTCTAACAGAAAAAGCATTACAATTGATTATTTTTTGTTTTTGTTAGGAATATCTTGCAGTTGCGCGTATGTTCTTGATCATATTTTCTTTTTTTTTAGTTCTTGTTTTTAATAATATTCGTATTAAATATTTATATATAAATTTAATTAGAATTGTTGTTTTTGTTTTATAAATTATAACCTTCTTTACATACATAATTAAATTGGGATAGAATGGGGTATTTAGGAGGGGGTATTTGTTAAAATAAAAAATGGGATATCTATACAATATATAATATAATTTGTTTCAATGTGTTTTTCTTTCTTTCCTTTTTTTGTTTGTTTTTATTTTTATTTTATATTCGTTAAATTGTATTTTAATCAATATATAAGGGAGTTTTGTATTAATATGTGCAATTAAGTATTTAAACCTTTACTTTTTTAATTGTATTTAGTCATTTTTTTGTTTGTTTTACGCTTTGTTGTAGTTGTTGATTTTTTTATTATATCTATAATTTCATAATAATGATCTTTTTTAAAAAATCTAAATCTGTATACATTATTATTATTTTTACCTTGCGGTTTCTTTTCTTCTTACGTGTTTTTGCCTAATGATCCTTTGAGTGTGTTTGTGGGGTTTTTGTCAAATTAGCAACAGTTTTTTTGGAAATAAATTCGTTGCGCTTTAATAATGTTTGCTTATTATTTGTATATTGTTTATTTAATATATAGAATATGTTCATCAACTATATATATGTGTGAAGAAGGAGGATGGTGATTTGTTGCATATTTACACAAAAAACGATCAGGTTCTTAATTAAAATGTCCCCTCCCTTTCGAGCTTCTTCAACCTATGCATCCATATAGCCGCAGCATTAATGCAAACCTTGCCTAACTACTATTACACAAATTTTATTTCAGATTATTTCGGAATATTTGGTTTGTTGCCTGCCAGACTACTCTCTTATTGATTTTAAAGTGGCACACATAAAGAAATCTTTTGTAGTATCTTGGATTTGATGGAGAAGGGAAAAAAGTAATTACATATATTTTGCCATGTATTATTATATTATTGTTCGGGAAATATAGCCTCAATCATAATGAGTTAATTATTCTAATGAACAGTTAAAGTGTCCGTAATTCCAAACTATTTGAAAAAAAATCCAAACTATTTGAAAAAATAGTTTGAAAGCTAATGGCAAAGTATTATGAGGAGAAACAATTATCTATGGATTGAATAAATCACTTTCAATTCTCTATTGATTTCTAAAAAAACATTGATTGGTTTAAGAAAATGTAAATACTATTTTTAAAAACAATAGGTTTTTTAAAACTCACTCGATTTCATCCGGTTCAATTCACAATAAAATCCCCTGTATTTTTTTACCAGATTTTCAATACTAAATCCCAATAATATCTGTAAAAATTGATGGCTTCAATGTTCAATGTACATTTTAACTTACTCAAAAGTGGAAGTTTACTTCACATAAAACGGTCCTTAAGATCGGATAAAGAATAGAATGATTTCTAGCTATGTCCCATTAAAATATGTTCAGTCAGCTGAACCGAACAAAATTGTGAAAATTGTGGCATGTAAGTTGTCAAGCACTGCTTCCATTTCGTTCCTCATAACCGTAGCTTCCTTCTCAGACGATGCTAAATCGTACAGGTTCTTTTTCGAACGCTTGTTTTAGTTGAATCCGATATTCGAATATGTTAATTGGCGTCCTTACAACAAGATACTATTATAATTTAGCCATGAAGTATATAAGCAATTAATTAATTCGAAAATCTAAATAATTCCCATAAAGCAAAATTCTTTTTAAACATGTAATAGTTCGAAAATAACTGACCACCAATTCTTTAGGACTCACTACAACTCTTTCTTTCTTTCAAATGTAATTTCTTGTTTCTTAGTGATGGCGTTTCAAATGTTGATAAAAGAAAATATCAATTTATTATAAATGTTTTGTATGTATGTATATGTAGTAGAATTTAGTACGACTAATAAAAAAATTGGAAGTTATAATAAATCTAACAAAAAAAAAAATAATAATCTGTGCAATAGATACGATAGGTTTGAAACATTCAAACATTGTTATTTTAAATAATAAATATGCTACGAGTTATAGTTTGGTTAACACTTTCTGGGCGAAATTATTCCACGCGAAATCAAGAAGAGGGGAAGAGGAAGCCGAATACGAAGAAAAAGACATTTAAAAATTAACCTGATCTCTTGAGTCATGTTGCTGTGCTGGCTGCTGTTGGTTATTTGATGATTGCTGACTTCCACTTGTCGTTGCTGCTGGTGTAGACGTAGATGTTGACGACTGCTGTAGTAAATGTGGGGGTGGTGGTGGTGGTTGCACAGATGCTTGACTTTCATATTGCCCTGATAAACGCGACAGCTGATGCGTTTGTAAATGATGATGATGGTGGTGGTGGTGTTGTTGCAAAACTGATGATGGACCAGGCGGTAAAGGTATATTATATTGAGTTGGATGATGGAGTTGCTGCTGGTGATGATGATGATGTGCTAAGGTAGGTGGTAGTGGCTGCTGGAAGGTTGTTGCTTCTTCGTGTTGCTGTTGTTGTTGTGTAGCTGTATTCATCATGTGCATTTCCACCATGGTGGCATTTGTGGGAGTACCTATTGTCGTTGTAGGAAGATGTGTTGAGGATGACGGTGGTGGGGGTGGTATGGGTGGCCACATATGATGTGAAACAGCAGCCTGGCCATGCGAATGATGTTGTTGCTGTAAAAGGTGTTGTTGTTGTTGATGATTATGGTGATGGTAAGCAAACATTGTCGATGCTGCAGCTGGACTATTTTCCGCTGCCTGTAGCATTGTATACTACGCAACCGCTGCTGTCGTCGATGTATTCGCAGTTGGAGCTTGAGATGGAGGTGCTGTGGTGGCTGGTGGAGACGGCGCGGTTATTTGTTGTTGTTGTGGTTGTGCTGCTGTTGCCACTAAATTTGTCGACGTCGCCGAAGACATATTGTTGTTCATCGGCATGCTGCTATTACTGACGCCGCCATTGCCGCTGCCACTGCTGCTATTTGTGGCTGCAACAGCTCCCAGCATATTGTTCTTTAATTGTTCACTCGTTGTTAGGCCCTGACCGCTGACACTACTACTGCTGCTGTTGTTGTTGTTGCTGTTCGTGTGCAGGTGATGATGGTGGTGCGGGTGGTGGTGCATTGTTGGCGCCGTAGTGCTCGAACTTAAATTGCTACAGCTGCCGATGGAACTGTTTGTGCTGTTTTGGCTAAGACTGCTGGCTGCCGTGCCACAACTGTTGCTATTTGTACTACTGTTACTGACATCGTTGAAAGCAGCTGTGGGCGTTATCTGAGAACTACTGTTGCTATTTTCACTGTCGGCTGAAACGATCATAGCGTTGGAGGAAGACGCTGGATTTTTGCCCGTTATATTTTCGATGTTATTGCTGCTGATGACACCGCCGCCGCCACTGGTGTCGTTGGCATTCGAGTTGCCGGACGACTCTGCTGCCACTTCGTTACACGCAGGCGCAGCCGTTGTTTCAGTTGCTTCACTTTTAATTGGCTGATCAGTCGTTGCAGTTTTGGAATCAATGGCGGCGTCTGCAGGACTTGCTTCCTTCTCTGATGCTGCAACAACTTCCTCCGATTTTCTTTCGGCCGCCGCTTGTTTCTTTTCCTGTGCTGCACCATTCTTTTGTTGCAGTTGCTTTTGTTGCATGCGATATTCGAGTGAATTAACTGCTGTGCCGGGGCCTCGGGACACTTGGAATAGAACTCGTGATATTATCAGAGCAACTTGCTGGTCTAGAATGTGGGACATTACCAGACCCAACAGCCGCTGTTCCTGTTGCATAAACAGCGATCGATTATCCGGATGCTTGGCCAAGTGCAGTAGAGTGCCAGCTGCACGTCTTAACATGTCCAAACTTGTTCCCATGGAATCGGGATTCTCACGCAAATAGTTGATGCCATGCTGATTGGCAACGCCGAGAGCGGTTTGTTCGGCCTGCTCTATAAACGCCACCAAGTACGATATGCAAGGTGATTGCAGCGCCACGGTCCGGGCCATTGCACTGTCGGCTGCTGCCAAATAGTGGAGCAGGTTCACGGAGAATTCGCGCAACACCTGATCTTCGTTGCGGCACAAGTGCCTGGTGAGCACAGCGCAAAGTTTCTCTAGCCTCGAATGGGGTGGTGTGGCAATAACCAGATCCACATTGTTGTCCGTAACGCACAGCTTACATAGAGCCTCCAGGGCAAGTCTTTGGGGTGATAGAGATGAGGCGGGACCGCACGATGGGAAGGGATCTTGGCCATGGGCACTGGGACATACTGCCCAGTGTAGCAGACCGTCAATCAGAGGTCTCGCTATTAGCTCTTCGTAGCGGGACAAGTCCAAGTGGCCAGCAATGTTCGCCATTATCACGAGCATATTCTCTCGTATGCTTATGAGATAGTCCCACCACCATTCACGTTCTCCTTGCAGAGAGCTGCAGGAGTCGGAGAAGTCTGTGTCTTCCTCAGTGCCTCGATCATAGTTCCGATTCTTAGGTGTTCGGGGCAAATGCTCGTGGTTGAGCAGCAAAAGACGACCTACCACAGCCAGGAATCTTTGCGATTTCGCTAATATCGATTCGTTTCCGGGCACAAAACTCAAATTGCGGAATATATTGGAAATGCATATGCAACGGCGTGCCAAGGCGTCTTGACTTTCGTTGACCAAGTACAAACTGGACTCATCGCGGGTATAGCACTCATCTTCCAGGGACGAGGATGAACGACGGCGTTGTAAAACCAAAGCCGGATCTCTTACAGTCGACTTGGGATCGAAGGTCTTGGTAACTGCGGGTTCTTTGGTGGTTATTGTTTCCAGTTCCATATCCACCTCCCGACAATCACTGTCGGTATTCGTTGTTGCTGTTGCCGCTGCCCCAGCAGCTGTTTCGTTGGAGTCGTCCTCCTTCTTAATTTCCGGTGTTATGGTGAATGCAGATTTCTCCAAACGAAGGTTTTGTTGTTCGTCGTTTTGTAGCTTGGACTTCTTTGCTTCCGTCGGCTCCAATTGCGGTGCTGTACTGCTCGCTGTGGAATTGTTGAACAGACGACGTTTCTTGTTGAAGGTGTTCTGCTGCAGTCTGGCTTCGACCTCGTCGTCTTCCATTTCTTTATCACTTTCATTGCTTTCTAGTTTTGGTTTCAACACATCATCTGCGTGAGTGGACGACGAGGGGTCGTCCTCTTCGATCTTGATCTTTGCAGCATTCCTTTTATGTTTTGTGTCTTTAGACTTGCCCTTAATGAAGCGGGCAAATGGAATGTCTACAAACTCGGACTTGAACACATCGATAATGCCCTTGCTTATGTCGCGATCCGTAAAACCATACGTCCAGGCATTACTGCCGACAGGAGCAGTCTCCTCATAGTTGCCACTAAATTCGGAATCCCATTCCTTGACACCGTCGGTTATGAATATATCATTTTCGGCAGGATGAAGGCGTACTGGCAGACCTTTTCGAGACATCATTGTGTAGTTGGGTGTATTGGCTAACAGCACTACCCTCTCCTCGGGATTGGGTGGTCGTTTCACTTGACCCAGATCGATGCCCTCATCTTCATCCGAGTCGCTGTCGTCTATGACGTCGTAGGCATCATTAGCAGCGCCAATGTTGCTACCAGACGTATTGTCATGTAAGCGCGAATGAGGATCAACGCATTGGCGATCTCCCTGCTCCTGCTTAATGGTATCACATAGCCTTTTACGGGTGGCAGTCATGTTGGCGGAAATACCACGTTTACATGATGACTTTCTGTTGCCTTTGGCAGTTAAACCAGACTTGTGGTCATCGCCTTCGTCGCTAAACATCTCGGCGAGATTCTTTTGGAAATGTTCCAACAGCAATGTCAGTAGACCGGGCAAATGGGCCAGGCCAAAGTATTGAACTGTGGAATCGTCAAACAAGAGCACATTCAAAACATCCAGAGCCCATGTGCATTCGGTCAGCTGACCCGACCTTATGGCCATGAATATACGCCACGGATCTACGGGACAAACATCGGCTTTGGTGAGTCGCTTGCGTCTATACAGTACGGGAGTGGTCGACTCCACACTGTCGGGCGGAAAGACAATTTCCTTTTTGATTAATGGTGGCCCCGGACCCACTGGTGGAGGGAAGGGCTGTTGCTGCTGCGGTTGTGCTTGTTGCGGTGGCTGTTGTGGTAGTTGCTGCTGTGGCGGCTGCGATTGCACTTGCTGTTGCATTTGTGGCGGCTGTTGCTGTTGTTGCTGCTGCGACTGAGGTTGTAGTAAAGGTGCACCGCCTGGACCAACAACACCCATTGGCGGTTTTTGTTGATTCACAGCAGGCATCATGCCACCCGGCCCTTGTGGACCGCCGGCAGCATTGGCACCACCAGTCTGTTGAGGTGGTGGCATTGAAAATGGTGGTTGTTTTCCCATACTGTTGTTTGGTGGCATTGTGCCAGCAGCCGTGCTGGTGGTATTAGGTGGTGCTCCACCTGGTTGTCCAGGCTGTGGTCCACCCACCATTTGACCACTACCACCGGGTCCACTCATATTTCCAGGACCGGAATTGGGCATTCTTTGTTGACCAGCACTCGGTGGCCTTAAAGGAGAGCCAGGAGCACCACTTGGTGGTGCCCCCGGTGCACCAGTGCCAGCTCCACCCATTTGTGCCCATTGTGGTGGTGGCGGTTGCTGTTGACCCGGCTGTTGATAAGGTGGCTGCTGTTGTGGTTGCTGGGGCTGTGGTGGTTGTTGCTGTTGTGGAGGATATCGATGTTGATCCCATTGTGTTGCAGCGCCAGGCGGAGGCTGTTGCTGACCTGGTGGTCCCAGCTGGCTGCCAGGTGGTGCCTGCGTTCGTGGTGGGGCACCACCCCAAGCTTGTGGAGATTGTGAAGTGGGATATTGATTGCGGTATTGATTAGAGCCGCCTTGCCAACCGCCTGAAAGTGGAATATATATGAGAAACGGTTGAAATAGAAATTTCTCAATAGTTTATATAGAACAGTAGCCTTTAATTGTGAAATTACTTACCGTACAGTTGTGGTCTAGCATTATAACCAGGATAAGGTTGTGAGTCTTTAACAAAATCTGGATGACGTCGTGGACCCTAGGATTTTCAAAAATAAATATATACGATAAAAAAACATGTCAAGAGTTGTGAAAGCAAATTCTTTACCTGATCGGGTGGTCTATAATAGTCCTGTTGACCAGGAGCACCAGGAGGGGGATAAGGAGAACTACCCGGAGCAGGAGGGCCACTTTGTGGAGGACCACCTGCAGCTGTTGGGGCACCAGGCGTTGAAGGTGCCTGTGAACTGCCAGGTGGTGGTTGGCTGTATGGACGATTGCCATAAGGACCATATTGATTCGAGCCAGATGGAGGTCTAAAGTAAAAAATATACAAGTTGACTTAGTTTTATGCTTGATTATGTCAGAAGAGATGTTATAACGCAATACAAAAAAATAGGAATAATTAAAAAAAGTTTAAGTTCACTCACGCTTCTCCCTCGGGTCCATAGGGAGGGTACATGCTGCGATTTTGGGGAGGAAATTGTCCCTGCTGCTGACCAAACTGGCCAGGTGGTCCGGCTGCATTGTATTGATCACCAGAGCCATATTGACCATAAGCACCTGGTTGTCCCGGGTATGGAGAACCTACAATGATTACAATAGTCACGATTAGAAGCACTCACATCACACTAGTAGTTGGTCGTAAAAATAAGTATACAACACACAAAACGTAAAACAAAGAAATAAAAGAAAATTTCATTTGAGAATAGTGTGAGAATATGAAGCCAAAACACAACAGAGCAGAGACAGACGACAGACAGCAAAGTCAAGATTTGTCTATTTATTGGTGTGCAAAAAATACCTGGTGCTCGAGACACCGGTGGTGGTGGATATGGTCCTCCCGGAGGATATGGTGGTCTTGCTGAGGGAGGCGGCTGTGTAGCTACCACATTTGGTGGTGTTGGTCCAGCCGCACCGCTGTTGGTACTATTCCCATGAGCAGTGGCGTTGGAATTGGGAGCACCACTGCCAACCGGCGGTTCGTCGAAGGGATTATTAACGCTTATGTTATCACCACCAGGGGTCGCGGATGGTGTTTGATTATTGGGGCCTTTGGACCGATTCCAACACAACAATACAACAGTGCGATTGATGATTTTTGTCAAGATGTGTAATGGTAGCGATATGGCGACGCAATGATGATTTTAGTAGTGGAATTAATGGTGTACAAAATGTTGTGTGTGGTGCAAGTTGTGGTAGTTATTGTTTTATGAGATGTAATTGTTAAAAACAAAAAAATCATAATTAAAAACAAAACAAAAAAAAATTAATCAAAAATAAAAATCAAACAAATACGCCATGAACCCAAAACAAACCACTACGGCGGCGGCGGCCACACTTACCTGGATGGGGACTTTGTGCATTACTTTGAGATGGAGGCCTGGGCATTTGGCCACCAGCACCATAATCAGGCTGCGGCCCAGCACCGGGATAGTTTCCAGGATATGTAGGATAACCGTCCATAGAGGTATTGGCAGCACCAACGGGTGCTGGGAATGAGTCTTGAGAATTGGATGAGCCAGCTAAAATGTTCACATCGAAGATGAGAAGAAAACACAACATTAGTATATAAAATAATTGTTGACCAAATTTGAACACACACATTTATTACCTGGTGATGGTACTGAAGCAGCTTTGGCTGATTTCTTCTTAGTACCAGCTTCAATTTGTTGTATGATAGGCAAAGGATCAATATCACCGCGATCAAAATGACACTCGTAGGCCAATAGATTCTTCGTATAGTGTTTACGCAGCGTGTATGCTGCACTGCTACTTGCCCCGATACCCAAAAGGGCAGCTATATCCTTCCATGTTTTACTTTTGGTAACCTTTTATGAAAAGGGGGAAACGATTGAAAGTTAGCAAAATTATGTTAATTGTGAATGTCAAAAGGCAATAATTGAAATAAATTCATGTAGCATAACAAAAATTGATAAAACAATATATGTATTATATTCCTTCTTTCTTTCTTCTTCTTCTAAATAAACCAAAAACAAATACATTCGGAATGGGATGCAAAAAAAAAAAACACAAAAAAGGGATTTAACAAATAAAAACCCAAATTATAAAATAAAATGAGAAGCAAGCAAAATCATCAAAATATGTAGGTGGATTACGATGAGACATAATGACGGAGGATAAATTTCTGGGAAATCTATGAAGAAAACGGAGTTGCATAACAATACAATTATTATGTGAATGTAATGAAATACATAATAATATTGCATGGGCAAAAATCTGTAAAAAGTTAAATTCTTGTTTAGAATTTATCTATCCTTAAAAAGGCTTTAAATATAGTAAATAAATGGCAATGAACTTAATTAACTTCTTACAGTTTTAAAAATATTTCAATAAAAACAAATAATATAACATGCTAATATATTGAAATATAAAAAAATGAAACAAAAAAATGCAAGCAATTCTTAACACATACAGATAATAATCATAATAATGGGACGGGCAATGAATGACAAGTATTTATGGCTAAGAAAGAAAAAATAAAGTCACATGCAAATTGATCCAATAGGTACTCAACAAGGTAGTAAAAACTACAATAAATTGGTAGATGGTAACGTATTTTGTACTTAATCATGGACTATTGGAAAACTAATTTGTTTTTGCATTATTTTGGATTCACTACTTTGTTTGCTTGTGGTTTTTTTAATTTAATTTGGTTTGGTTTGGACAATGGTGATTGATATACGTATGGTCTTTGTTTTGTTTTTTAATATACTTGGATTTGTTTGGGGAGGAATTGCTAGTAAATCTAGAAAGAAGTTAGTAAAAGGAAATTTGCTACGGCACCTTGCATACCTCGACGAATCCGCCTCGTTCCTTTACATACAAATATAACCTGTAAAGATCGAGGGGTTGTTTCGAGATGGTTGGACAGGTTGTTATTGGTGTACGTCTCTCATCCATAAATGCTCTCAGCTTGTCTAGCCAAACACGACGTTCAGGATTATCGTCCATTTCATACAGTTTACAGAGGCTGTCGGACTTTTTGGCTGAGGTTGGAGCTGCGGTGGGGCCAGCTGTTGGTGTTGCACGAAAGGTTTCCGGCTGTGGTACATGGCTATTGAAACCCTGTGGTGAAGAGAAGTTAAAAAATCAAAATTAGTTTTAAAAATCCAAAAAGTTGTGTTATATTATTTTTAAAAACTTACTGGACTGGCAGGTGTTCGTGCCCAATTGGGTGGAGAATTCATTTCATAATCTTCGCCAGGATGTCCTGGATGGGCACCAGCACCAACACCGCCGGGACTGGTGCTAGGTGGGGCCAAATGGCTCTGTCCATACGGATCATTTTTACGAGATTTTGGTGTGGTACATTGAGGATCTTCAGCGGATGCTAAAAAACAGCAAGTAAATGGTATGTAGCATTATTTCTAATTAAGATGCATTTTTTACTTACCTGCCGAAGCATTTGATATTGTGCTTTGTTGGCTGGCATCATCCATTGGTGTACCATCTGGACCGGTTGTGACTACAGATGTGACTGGATGTTGTGATGGACCTGAAGCCGATCCCGACGATCCTGAACTTAAACCATTATCTTGTGATACATGCTCAGGTGGCGGAGGTGGGCCGCTACCTTCACCACCCCCTACTCCGCCAGCCATCATTGACTGTGGTGGTGTTGTGGGTGGAGGCCCCATGGTCGTTGGACCATGTGGAGGACCCATGTGATGGGGTGGACCCATTGGTATACCGGGATGCATACCAGGACCATTACCATAACCTTGCGGCGGTCCGCCTGGTGGTCCACCGCCTGGATAACCACCCTTGTGTTGTAAATGTTGTTTCAAATAATTTAGGGGACGAGGCGAACCACTACCCTGGGGCGGTGGTGGTGTAGCTTTGCCCTGGATGTGATTACCCATGTTCGGAGCCCCCGGTGCACCTGGACCTCCAGGACCAGGTCCGCCCTGTTGTGGTGATGGCGGAACCCAGTTTTGATAAGGCGGATATTGACCACTGTGATTTGGCATAGGTCTGCCGCCTGGATATTGCTGTGGACCACCGGGTGGCATACTATTGGCTGATGAGGCCTGACTTGAGGGCGGTGGCGGCGTAGAACCATAACCACCCGGCGGATACTGAGGTCTTGGCGGGTAGCTACCTTGAGAGTATTGTTGAGCTTGTTGTGGTGGTGGAGGCGGATAGCCGGAGAGCATTCCCTGCGGTCCAGGACTTTGGCCACCCATTTTATAGCTGCCGTGCATATGAGGCGGTAGAGGATAACCCTGAGCACCACCACCAGGCCCCTGAGGCGGTGGTTGTGATCCTATGCTATTCTGATTCGATAGCGGTGGAGGCTGTTGTCCACCGCCGGGTGGACCGCCACTGCCACTTGCAGCTGAGGTAGGCGGTCCCTGTTGAGGTGAATTGCTAGCTGAAGACGAAGAGTTTGGAACTCCAGGTCCTTGCTGAGATTGCTGTTGCTGTTGTGCCGATTGCTGAGATGGAGGTGGTGGCGGTCCACCACCAGGTTGTTGCATTGGACCACTACTAGATTGATTGCTAGATGGCCGTGAAATTGGATGGTTTTGGGCTAAAAGGAAAAATGGTAAAAGATGTTAGGAAATGGTAAATTAAAATAGCCAACGCAACACAATCACTTACCAACTGCCGGTGACATGGAACGTGAACCCGAAGATCCCGTTGGCGAAGGTGTGGGACGCATAACTTGTTGCGGATTGGGTGTACCGGGTGGGCCTGATCCTAAGCCGCTATGACCGCCACCACTGGAGCTATCATTACTATTTTGACCAATAAGTTCCTGAAAGGCGAAGCAGAAAAAGGAAGATTTAATTAGTTATAATATATCAATTTGATATCAATTATTCAAATTTTAATACTTTGTATAAATTTTCAAAATGCTCCCAGGGTAAAACTTTATTCATTTTCTTTTGTTTATTTTCTTTTGTTGTTATTTATTACAAAACAAATTAGAAGCCGCTAACAAAAATCTTGTGAAGTTCTATATATGTTTTCCAAAAAAAAAAGTAATTGAAATTCAATTAGAAAAATATTTTTGTCGTCGACAAGTGAAAGCAAATTTTACAGTAGAAAAAAAAAAATAGGCAAAGGCAACTGAAATAGGTTTGGGCTGACATGTTTTCACGTGTAGCTGCTTGCAGATTGGTTTCGACTTCCAATCGATGATTTGATGCAAAACACGATATTTAAGCTGTTAGAATTGAGTTTTCCAAGATGAGGGGACAAGTAATTTTACTATTCTGCAAAAATTAACAAATGTATCCGAACCTGCTGCTATCGAAGAATAGAGTATAGAGACCCTTAGAGAAAAAACCAAAACAAACCATAGTGGAAATCACAAGATACAACGAAACGTCACCGCCATTATCATCATATCGCCATTGTCATTGTGCATGGCAAAGATACACCACCGAACATAAACACACAGAACAACAATTATTTACACACAAACAGCAATCAACGTAAGAAAACAATGAAATAATGAGCAAAAATTTGTATTGAAAACAGCAGCAGCAACAACAAAAATGCAAATAAAAGCCGGCCGGTGTTTTTAGTAATTTTTATTTCTTGCCTTTGAAGTTTTTTTTGTTCATCATTATTATTATAATCACGGCACACTATTCCACCATATTCCCCATAATAATAATAGAGCAGCAAAACAACAATATACACACTCACACACACATACAAAAAGAATCACTCAGAAAAATATGTCCATTAAGAGAAGTGTATTTGAATTTTGCTTTGCGCTACAAGTTTACGGTTTGTTAGTTTTAAGTTTACGTACAATTTCGTCGTTTTGTTTTCAAATAGATTTTTTCCCAATAAAGAAAGAATTTTGTTTATTGTTTCTTTTTATCGTCCAATTGTTTGTTTGCACCCACCACAAACACTGTCAATAGATTTTATTCACAGAGAAGAAGAAAAGCAGTACGAGGGCAGTTTTGTTCGTTCGTTCGTGGTAGTTCGTAGTAAACAGTATGGCTGATTTGTGAGTGAGTACTGGTTACTTGTGGTGTTGTGTGTGCGAGTGGCATATACAGAGAGTACTCTTTTGCCGTATGGTCTGTTAGCTGTTTACGTCGTTATGAAAGGATCACCTAAATATATATGGGGAATTTGCTTTATGCTCGTCGCTTTAGTTTAATATTTAAAATTTTATAAATAAAAAATTATAATTAAAATTTTATAAATAAAAAATTTAGGAATATATAAAATACAAAAAAAAAAAAATAAACGAGAGAGAAAAAGAGTGTGTTGTATTTTGATGTAGAATTGTTTACTAAGAGATAAATAACATACATCAAATATTAGATCCAGCTGATTTTTAAGTTGGATTTAATGTTGAAAAAAAACATGATAACCAAAAAATTTTTTTAACAATTTTTCGAATTACGCCAGAATTAATGTGTTATTTTCCAGCAGCAAACCCATACTGTCCTGTATTTTTTATATTAAAAATTAACCCAAAGACAAGTATGAGTATGTAAAGGACAATATCATGACGACACCCATCGTTACCACAAAACGACGAAGAATACAATTTAAAGTATGCCAAGCACGTGAAATATAAAATTCTTTTTTTTCTTGCCTTTGTTGTTGCTGTTGTTATGGTTGGTTATAAATCAGGTTTCAAAGCAGAAATACCAACAACAATAAAAATAACACATCGGTAGAATCACAATCACCACGACGAGGATGGATGCCAAAAACTTGAGAGGAAATAATAAAAGAAAAAAAGAAAAACAAACGCTGTAGCACAAAGAACTTGACCCACTTTTCAGTTTCTACAAATGCGGCAGCACCAAAAAGGGTGGATATGGATATGCGTCCGACAACAACGTAATACAATAATTGTTTTTATGGGAATTAATACACAAGGTGGTTTTTACCATCAAAAGAGGGGTTTTTAATGGATGAAATTATGTTGTTAAAGCAGAATACAACAGAATTTTAAAAATATTTGAATTTAATTGAATGCTTATTGTGGGAATAATAGGGAATTTATTTTGAAGTTTTGTCCCCACAACTTTTTGAGGATTTTTTGTCATTTGGAATTTTTTTTACATTTCATGTATAAAAAAGATAAACAATGAAATCACTTCTTCCGAAGTAGGTATTTAATGACATATTCTCTTCAGGACATCTAACAACGTAAGGGGTAGGAACGAGCATGTTGAATTTATTTTTGATATCGGACAATACCCAGCTAATTGACACGTGAAAACAACCTACCCACCCCTGAATTATTAATGACATGCACTAATAACAACAATAATAAATTATAGTCATCACGTGCAAGTATTAATCACAAAAAAAGATATAGTAAACAATTCTATCAAATTAATAAACAATTTGTGAGGTATGAATGAATCCGCAGGCTCGCTCGGCAAAATAGGAAAATATGTTTGAAATAAAAAAAGAAAACAATAACAAAATCAACACACTAACCGAAAGATATATACGTACATACATATACATATGTAGTTATATTATTTATATCTATCAGTTAATACAACGTAAATATGCAGCGCGATAAACAAAAAGTACATCTAGCAGCTTGACTGATCAAGTTCAATGTCCACCAAAGAGGAAAAAAACGGTGAAAAAAATTAGCAAAAAAAACAAATAAATATGAAATACAAAACAAAAAAAAAGTAATAAATATTAAGATGCAATAATTAAAATCACAATCAGCCAACAACAAACATTACTCAATAATGCTGGTGATGACGACGAGAATAGCAATGCAGAGCCGCCGCCAACGAGTGGACTGCGGCGTCGACGTTCATATTGACATAATGAATAATAAGTAAAAATGCAAAAACAAATACCCCACCACATTGCCTAATCAGACACAATTGTTGCTGTCGAGTTGACGTCGCAATGACAGCGATAACGAATGACGAAATACAAAAAGACAACGGCTCTTTATTTAGATTTTTCATGCATTTCCCTCCCAAACACTCTCTCTCCCTCAACGAAATGTAGGAAGGAAATACAATTTATTGTCCATTAAAAGAAAAAATATCAGTCAACAGATAAACAAAAATTCCTTGTTAAAAGCCGACATTTACAACCTTTTTTCACACACCTACACACATTCATACATACAAATGCTAAATGTTTTGTTTTTTCCTTTCTTATTTCAACATAACTTGACGTAAGGAAACACAGGTATTATGAATCAATAGACAGACTAGATTATAAAACATTTGTTTAAAAAAAGCACACAAACAACAAAGAAAGATAGGTAGGTGGGGAGGTTTGTTGGTTGCCAGCCCCAACATAAAAAATCTTTTTTCATTTCTTTTTTTTTGCCATTTTCCTTTCTCTGTAAACGCTTTTGCATTCCACTTGTAAATTGGTTGATTGAAAAAAGGCGCGCAACAAGATTTGCCTTGCCGCTGCCTCGTCACCATCAACATGCCACATAAATTCAAAGGCTACTTGTTGTTGTAACATCATTTAATTTGGCACTGACATTTCTTCTTTGGGAAAACAACATTCAAAACTTAAGCACGTTGCTCTTTATTTGGTTCGTTCGCGTTCGTTCTTCTTTCTCAACCACCGGAATCTTTTTATCTTTCATTTGACGTTCTTTCTTTATTTCTTTTAAAAATACTACATTCAAAACACGTCGTCTTTTTTCTGAGAATGGAACATGTTTTTCTTTGGTTTTTATTTTGTTTTATGGAAATATTTGAAAACGGTATTATATTTTAATAAAAATTGCTGTTTTAATAAAAATTACGAGAATTATTTTTTGACGTGCTTCTAAAAAACCGAGCTAAACTTCAACTAAAGCTCCCTCTCCTCTGAAAAAATAATTTCACTTGCAGTGTGCGGCTCTCAAACACACACACGCACACACACATATGGGATACGGCGGACGATAGCGCAGCACATATGACTGCCGCCCGCCGCCATTGACATACGGCGACGAGTAAGAGGAGAAACGTTGTACACTGGTGTGTTCTATGGTAAAGTGTGTTTTTTTTTTGTTTGTTTGGCCGGAGACACAGAGCGAACGCGTGAGAGTGCAGCAAGTGTATAGAGTGGCAGCACACAGAGGGTGCGACGACGACAAAATGTAGAAATTTTGTTATTGTTTCATTTTCAAAGTGGAAAAAATTGTATAGAAATTAATAATATTCACAGTCGGACATAGGCAAACACACACACAAACGCATACTATAGATAAACAACACATATGAATTCAGGGATTTTTTTGTTAAACAACAACAAATGACTGACCAACTTAATCACCGCCTTACTCTCCCTCTCTCTTGTGTTTGTCCACTCCCGGTATAGAGGGTGAATTATTATTATTATTTTTTTTTTTTTTTGATGGTAAATAAAAATTATGAATATCAATATAGAAATAAACCACCATTACAATAAATCAATAAAGGCCGAAAACTTAACAAATAGAGGAGAGGCTGGCTAACGTAGCACCATATTATATAAACTAAATTAATAATTTACTATACGTTTAATAATTACTATACGTTTAGTTGGACCTTTAAAAATAATTCTTTCAAAAAATCCACGCCTTAGTTAGTGTAGGGGCCTAAAAATATTTTCCATGTCCCAAACCCATACTTTAAAGGTCCAAGCTCAAGGGATAGAACACCTCTTGGTAGAAAACTTTTATTACAGATCCACGTTTTTAGGTATAGTGTAGGTCATAGTCGAATTTTTTAATCGAAGTGATTGTAATTTGGTCGTTCGGTTTCTTGTAGGATACAAAATATGTTAGGTTCACCATTAATTGTCAATATGTTGCTGCTATTGAATCAAAAAAATATTATTCCAACACATTTTGGAACCTCCTTTACCTTTTCGTACACATGTTATTATAAGATACAGTTATTTAACAAATCTTTAGGATACCAATAAATATCAATAAAAAAGTATCTATCAAACATGCCTAGAATGTTTTTTGAACGACGATCGTCCCATGGTTTATAAACGATTTTGCTTTGCTTTGAAAATTCAAAGTAAACACCACTTAAAGATTTTCAAAAGCAATCAAGGATAAAGATGATGATGATGACAATGGCGCAATAACAAATTTCAAGTGACCCATAAAAATGCCGCAAAAAAGAAGTGCTGCAGTAAAATCACATTAAAGTCACAAACAGCAGCTACAAAAAAAGGCTTGCACACATATTCGCAGCAGTCCGCCCCACCACCATACAAATCTACTTGATGCTCTCTCATAACAGCAGCACTCTTTTGTAAGGACCATGGATACCAATAGAATATACAGTGGTGGTCACAGAATTAAAACATTTACTGTGGTAAACATTTTTTGATCAGCCCCCGATTCGTTTGAAGTATTTTTGAAAATTTTTCAATTCAGAACACTTCGATATACTGCACTTAAGAGATTTAGTGTGAAAAAGGAAAATTCTTTCATGCAATTTTTCCATAAATAACGGTTTTTATGAAAATACATCACATTTGAAGTGGCCATATAATTAAAACATTGTGTGATTTTTTACTTTACTGTATTTTTTGAAAATATTTTTTAAAAAAGCTCTTTAATTTAGTTAAATTATGTAAACTAAGCATCGATAAAGTCATTTACTGATAATTTTTGAAAAAATCTGTAAAATCTATCAAAATCGCCAAAAATTTGTGCAGTACACCTTACATTCAGAAAATAGCCCTTATTATAGAAAATAAAGGTGCGAATGCACCAGAAATTACTAGAATTAGTAGAAAACAATAAATAATTCTCAAATATTGGAAATAAAAACTCAAAAAATTGGAATTAACCTAAAAGAACGATTCAATTTCGATAGCCTTTTTTGAAGAAGGCCGGAATATTTTTGCAGAATGTGAGGAAATATCGATTGATATTGGCATTTATTATATCAAATCGATTGTTCGAGTAGTACAGAATATATTTTATCAAAAAATATACCAGTCACAACAGAAAGAACAGAGATCAACGCCTATGTTGACGAGTAAAAGTTTCTACCACACAGCAGCATTTTTGATGCTCAACACAAGACTTTAAATATTTGTCAAATTGTAAAATTTTTCTTTCTTTTAGGCTAAAATAGATTAAATGGGCATTATTCTATTCAAAAAATATTATTTTGGAAAAATATTGTCATGTTCAATAGATTTTAAGGGTCAAGAGTTAACCATCAAACATACTGCTGTGTACCAGAAAAGTTTTCTCGTCAACATAGGTGTTGATCTCTGTTCGTTCTGTTGTGACTGATAAATTTTTTGATGAAATATATTCTGTACTACTCGAACAATCGATTTGATATAATAAATGCCAATATCAATCGATATTTCCTCACATACTGCAAAAATATTCCGGCCTTCTTCAATAAAGGATATCGAAATTGAATCGTTCTTTTAGGTTAATTCCAATTTTTTGAGTTTTTATTTCCAATATTTATTTATTTTGAGAATTATTTATTGTTTTCTACTAATTCTAGCAATTTCTGGTGCATTCGCACCTTTATTTTCTATAATAAGGGCTATTTTCTGAATGTAAGGTGTACTGCACAAATTTTTGGCGATTTTGATAGATTTTACAGATTTTTTCAAAAATTATCAGTAAATGACTTTATCGATGCTTAGTTTACATAATTTAACTAAATTAAAGAGCTTTTTTAAAAAATATTTTCAAAAAATACAGTAAAGTAAAAAATCACACAATGTTTTAATTATATGGCCACTTCAAATTTGATGTATTTTCATAAAAACCGTTATTTTTGGAAAAATTGCATGAAATAATTTTCCATTTTCACACTAAATCTCTTAAGTGCAGTATATCGAAGTGTTCTGAATTGAAAAATTTTCAAAAATACTTCAATCGAATTGGGGGCTGATCAAAAAATGTTTACCACAGTAAATGTTTTAATTCTGTGACCACCACTGTAGATTGGCGAACGTTTTCTGTTGATTTCAGCAAGAAACGAAGAAAACATTTGGTTAAATTGAATGTGCCGCAACATGATGATGAGATGTGAGAAAGGGGAACATTTCATGCAATCATAAACAAAAACAAACGAAAGAGTCAAGTCGAGCCACAGTCAGCTGTTAATGGGGATGGATGATGGGTTCAAAGCAAAAACAACAAAAATAGCAAGTCACAAATTAACGACGGTCGTTACAAAAAATAGAATATGAATATCCCTTTCTCTCCTGTGTCAAATTTGGGTGCTAGGAGCACCAGCAGTGAGTAAAAGAGAATTTAATCCATTTGAATTTTTGTTTTGAAATCCAATCAATACCAACAACAACAACAACAGCAACAAACAAGAAATACACAGAAACAATAATATCAATGATAGACAGTCGAACGAGATATGATGATGAAGAAACAACAACAAAATCCATGACACAGCGGCAGTCAGGCAGGCACTCACAGGCAAGGCAACGGCAACAGAGACGACGACGATGTGCGTTGTCGATTAACAAGAAACTCATTTGGTATTTCTAAAAGAAACCTCAAAGTAAAATCTACAAACGAACGAGCAACATACATAACGTACACACATACCCACACACATTGGAATACACAACCATATACACCAGATACAGAGGCAAAGTTAAAAGCCAGTCAGCCAGTCAAGCCATTAAATGAGACGAATGTACAAAATTATAAAAATGAACGACGACGAACCCAAAATCAAACGAATCTAAGGCGGAATGAACGAGCAGCAAGAGCGGGAGGTAGAGAGCACAAAACCAAATGAAGTGTTATTAAGAAACAGACAGCGCAAGCAAAGCACAAACCCAGTGTACGGTATGGGAGAATGAATTGGGGGGAATATAATGTAAGCGAACGAATGAACACACACACTCACTCACACAACACAAGCAGTTGTCGAAGTGAGTCGCTTGGATGAACACAGGGTCTGTGTGTATAAACGACGAACCGAACGAACGACAGACTATCTATCTGTCACGTTAAGTAAAGTAGATTGGGTTTGACAAACAACAACAACACACAAACGACGACGAATGCCAACAAACGGCATGCTCTCCCCACCATACTTTGCTTTGGTATACAATGTCTCTCTCTCTCTCTCTGAGTTAACCCCCCAAACCTGTCGCTCTCTCACATTTCTATCATGTTTAAACAGCGGCAACTGTTTATTTCTCTGGCTCTTTGAGACCCCCTCACAATTTTATACCAAAACAACAATTTTACTCAAGCAAACTGTGGCAGCAAAACGAACCGAAAGCCATGAGAAAGAAAATCAACAACAACGACGACGACTAAATAAATTGACTCGAATTGTATGAGACTACAAACAAAGACTATAACGACGACGACTTTGGAGAAGATACGAGATATGGCAGCAGGCAGGCAGGGCGACAATGCAAAAGTATATCTATCGACGAGCAAAGCAAGGCAAGCAAATGTGAGGGAAAACAACAACGACTAAATAATGTCAGCAGCAGCAAAACAAAAACAGCACTCCTCTAAACGTCGTTGGTTGGTTGTGTGTGGTGCCAGCCAGCCAAGAACAAGATGAAGACGCAAAATAAAAACAAGCAAACGAAGAAGAACAGAACAAACAGCATACATTTATTTTAGTCGTCGACTCAACATGGCAAAAACGATGATTACGTTGAAATATATCCACCGAGTACAAGAGAAGAAAGCAGAGGGACGACTTGCCTGAACGAACATTAAGGAATTAACAAACACACTTACACACACACACATATTTGCAAATGGGAAAATGTCCCTCCCCCTTTTTAGTTATTTAGGTGCAACATAAATATGGGGGGAATATACCGAACCTGAAGAAGCAACGAAAAGGAAATTGTGCTACACAAAGCCAGCAACAAAATGCTTTAAACGATAGTCAGTCAGTCGTACTCGTCGACGTCGTCGTCAGTTAAATTAAACCATACCAAATGTCGTCGTAGCGACGAATGGTCGGACGTACGAAATGTTGTCGAAACGACCAACACATAGCAATGACTTATAGATAAGAATTACCCAAACCCCAAAGGAGCCGCATACAAAACTAAGAAGAAGAAATACGAGCGAACCGAGTCAAAGTTGCAGCAATGGCAAAAAAATTGGATGGTGGGATGGATGGATGGATGGATGGATGGTAGATATCTGGAAATACTTTGAACAACAACCACAGATACTACTACTACCCAGTATTTAGAAGTTTTATATTGACAAAGGGTGGCAGGCAGTGATGTGGTTTGTTTGTGCTTGGTGTTGCCGGCAGAAGGGGGTGGGTGCCGAATATGTTAAGAATAAAAGCAAGCAAAATGTTTTAACTAACAATCTTGCCGGCCGGTCGGTCGGGCTGCTTGACTGTAACTTTGACTGACAGTCTCAATTGAATTCATTCCATAATAAATAAAAGGACTACTTATGAAATGAATGAACGATGAACGGAGGGGAAGGTCGGGGTTCGGCCAGCCGGGAGTTAAGGGAATAACGAAAGATGTTGTAAGAATAACTTTGTTGAATATTCTTCGGTATGGAAGGAACGAGGGACTGTGGGGTTTGAGGCCAACACGAAAGCAATAAAACCACACTGTCAGTCAATCCAATAATGTACCGAATGATATGAATGTTGGTATGCAGGCTGGCAGCAGAACATTTTGGGCTCGGCAATGGGGTTCCTTGTACTTTAAACTATTATTATGTTTTGAGACGTGGGGTGGTTGGTATATATGCTGGTCATAAGACCAAGACAACAAAGTCCATAGCATGCATATGACACAGCGAGGCAGAGAGTCTTCTTAGATGTTTGTGATTTGGGTCGTTATTCGTGTACGTATTTTTGGCGTGTGTGTGTGTATGTCTCAAAAGTAAAAGAATTGCCGGTTAAATTCACTCGCATTAAATTTAAATAATACCAACAACGATTCACATGCATGAATAAATGGTGGATGACAGGGAGGGCGGAGGGCAACAAAAAGATAATGTTCAAATTCACATAAGCGTATTTAGATTGATAATGGCACATTAAATTTGAAATAAGTACACATGCACAGTGGGTACTTGAAATACACATTTTGACAAGATGTCGGGACACAATGCTTTTTCTGGCGATTAATTGAAGTTATTTAGGATTTTATGGGAAAATCTTACACGTCAAGGTTTGCTTTATCGACATTGAACTTGTAAAAACGATTCATTTTTAGGAATGCAAATGAACTAGTTCCGCTGAAAATGTTACTGTTGTACCAATAAGAAATAACCAATAAATATTAAAAAAACAGATGCTCATTATCAATGCAAGCTGCAGATTTTTCCTTATTTTACGCAAAATGTAAATAAAATCATGATCAAACTCGTTTTGGGTATATTAGCCCATCGTCATACCGGCTTTTTGTATTCTAAACCACAAGTTAGGTACTCAAAATACTTAAATTCGGTCGGGAACATTACATGGAGGCATGGAGTAAAAACTGAATACCGAAGGGAGCACCGTACCTGGTGGGGTTTACATCAAAAGATCGACCTATATTGCATATTTTCTGCAAAGAAATATTTTACCCACCAAGAAGAGGGAATAGCAAATAATGGCACGAATAGAAAATAAAGGTGCCTTGTTAATCGATTCGATTTGTAGATCGAGTTCCGAAATCCTAGCTATTTAGATTATTATTAAAATGAAATGAAGCGGATTTGTCAGCTGTTACTTGTATAGGTATACATTCACACATTCACTGCTTTCATAATTTCTATGGCAAATTTTTGTTCAATATTTTTATATCGAAATGCAAAAACAAAATTTTTTTTGTTAGACTTTTTTTACATGAATATTTATTTTTTTTTGTACAAAAACAAGGTTGTATTTTAAATTATCTCGATTCAGTATAGGATTTCGAGCAAATCGAGATGTCAAGGGTCGGTGTCACCGGTAGTATTACAGTTGCAAAATATCGCCGGAATTAAATCGATAAAGTAATAAGCCTGTAATTGTATGTTTTAAAGTCGCAGAACAACCCACTTTCTGCAACCAGAGCAGAAAGGTTGTGAATACAGTCGAATGCGTTTATAAGGAACACTGGCTATAACGAATTTTTCTTATAGCGAATACATTTCCTAGTCACGAAGTTTTAAGACTACGGATATAGCAAACCTTTTTTTAAAAAAGGACTGTTTTTCGGTCCCCATTTACATTTTTCATTTATTTTAATACGGTTATAACGAGCTCGCTAATAATTAACGATGGCTGGCAATTTTTACCAAACATTTTCAGTTTTTTTGTGTGTGTTTTTATGAGTGATCTCCCACGCGTAATGTAATGAAGTACTTTTATTATATATATTTATTAAACATTTAAAGGCGGGAATTTGGCAGAAAATTGTTCACAAGATTTAAGCAAAATGAATTCTAAAAGAAGCTTATGATATGACCTTACACGCAGTTGTTCAAATGGACAATTCACATAATGAACTAACAGACCTAGTTGAGTCAAAGTCAAGTCTAGTTCAGCCTTTGAAGTTAAAATATCCCATTGTGTCAAAATACATTGTGGCACTCACTAAAATTAAGAGAGGGAGAGTGATATAAGTTTAAGATGGAGAAGAAGAAGAACAAGAAACACATACAATGTATAACGTATATTAGACAAACTGACAATTTGTCGAAACTAAAGCAAAAACAAACAAAAAATGAAAAAAACGACGAATTGACTAAACGACAAAGAAACGAAGGAAGAATAATATCAAGATATTCTATAAAAATTCTATGGTGCAGTTGTTGCCGAGAAGGAGAGATAGAGAGTGGAGTTTGTGGAGGTTTTTAATGCTGAATATAACATTTCTCACAAAAGAGAAACATTGTAAAGGAAGAATACTAAAATACTTTGGCGGCGGCAAACTTACAACTCGTCAGGCAGGCAGTCATTTAGTTAGTATGTCGTACCAAAGAACGAACAACAGTGCAGAAGACTGGCAGACACAAACAAGAGTCGAGAGTCTTTATGAAAAGACGACAGAACACAACAAATGACGCCGGCATACAAAAACAAGAACTTCAACAACAACAGAGATTACGACGAATGAACAACGAAGTCGACGACGACGTTCATTCGTTCGTTGCGAATTAAAGAAAAAGAACCCCAGCACTACCATACCAAATGCCAGAACCATTTGCCGACATGTTTCACAAAAAGGGAAGGAAATGAAGTGAGAGACGGCGAGGCAAGGAATGGCGGGAAAACAGTAGAAGCAGAAGAAGTAAAGAACGAATGTTTGGACGTTGGGTCGACTTGATTTGAGCTGTTCACTTAAACTACAAATGGATGGATGGTTGTGTGGGGTATGGTGTGTGTGCATGGTTGGAGTGGAGGTTGAGTTTGAATAACAAATCCACAACGAACGAGAACGAACCATTACCAATTTTTATGTAGTCATGCCTTTGATGTGTTGTTGTTGTTGTTTTTATTTCTTTTTATTTTTCTTTCGTTCTTTTTGTGTGCGAGTGTGTATATTTAAGCTTATGTTAGTTTAGTTGTTATTCCCAGCCGTTGTTGTAATAGTGGATTTTGAGAAAAACGACATCAAGAACGTCGACGACGACGATAAAAAGAAAAATTAATGCGACACACAAGCTAAGGTCTTATGTCGTCGTCGTATGTTTGGCTGGCTTGGTTTGTTTGTTCAGCGCAATCAGTTTTTTAAAAAAAGACCACCACCACACTCCACCAGCTACAACAGAACCGATTTAAGCTCGAAGTCGTAGTGTTTCCATTACTTGCCGCACACAAACGACTGATGCAGCAGGGGGAAGGGACTACTGACAGCCAGAATAATGGCCTGAATGTGGGGATGGGGTCAAGTTTGATTTAGCGCGGAAAATTACATGAAATATCCAAACAATTTAAATCTTTGGCCGAAAATGGACGAAGACGATGATAATGAGATGTTGTTGTTGTTGGATCGTAGGGTTTGTCAAACAGATAGTCTCTCTCGGTCGGCTCAAATGTTTGCCGTCAACATGAGAGATAAGGTGGTGAGGCGATGTGATGTTTGTCAAACAATAATCGATGACTTTGGCTCTTCGACAGCAGAGTAAAATCAAAGTTGTTAGAAGGTTTACACATAATTGAATTTGATAGTCAGGATATGACTTTAATTGCTGCTGTTCCTTAGAAGAAACGAATATTGCTATCAGTGATTTATTTTTAGCAAATAAAAAAACACACACACATCTGAGAGAGGGGGCTCAACTTTTACCAATCCCGTGGGTGTTACTAGAAAAGTTTCATATATTTCACTTCACTTTCGTTTGTCTAAGGATATAATGTGGTTGTGGTGTCATAGGACGTTTTTCCCTTGCAAAGCCAACAACAATATTGTTGCTGTGTTTTTCCCAAAACAAAACAAAACGACAAACGGTAGGGAGACAAAAATGGAAAACATTCTTGTAATGCCTCAAAGTGTTGCGGTAACACGTTCACATTTCATGGGTTTTATATCTTGGTTATGTGGGTGGCAGCAGGCAGGGTGCGCCATAATCTCTATTACACATCCTATTCCCACTGGGGTTAAGTGACGGCCACGACCACGACGACATCACGCAGCATTAGAATGAATCACGTTTAGCAATGTCGGCAGCAAATGCTTAATCTTATTTTTCCATTGGCAAGGAAAAAGAAAGAAGACGGAAACGTGGAAATTTTTCGAATACGACGACGACAACAATGCGTATTGAAATCGATATCAAATTGATTTTTATTACACACACCATACATCATGTGGTAGTCATGCACTTCTGCCGCGTGGAAATGTTTTTTGGATTTCAATTCTTATGGAAATACTGAGACAAAAGATAAATGATGACAATCATTTCTACAGAAATGGTGTTTAAAATTAATAGAATCGAGAGGAGGTTTGATATTCATATTGTGTGCTATGTCTCCTAATTTTAGATTGCAGAACGTCCTCGCAGTGCAACTCTCTTCTCGTAGAATAGATTTTATGTGTTTTCGAGAATTTATAAATTATTTTTCCATAGATTTCAATTCACTGGTAGCCCTAAGTAAAATTCGCAATGAAATGGAAGATCCAGATGAACGATTACATTACAAAAAGAAACTAGGAGAACTAGAGCAAGTGTAGTAAAAGGAACTACAAGAATTAAAAAAATTCCAGAACAACTGAACTCTATTGATCGCGAAAAATGGATGGTCAACATTTTTCTCCGGAGTTAATTTACAAATGGCCTGGCCGACTGGTGCGCACGATAACCATACTTTGGACATCGAAATATTTCTTCCAAATTTAATTCAAGTTTGAAGATGGGAAATATAGGTCCACTACTTCTGGTACTTCCCCAACACAAAATGGTCAAAATTGGCTAAAATTTAATTATACATTCAGCCTTATGGCTAATTTACCCCATCGAAATATTGGTTTTAGACCCCATGTTTCATAGGACCAAATCCGTTTCAGACAATTTGGAGTCGATTTACAAATGTCCATCTGTCTGACCGGTCGGCTGGTGCGCACGATAACTCTCGAAGAAGTAACCGATTTCATCCAAACTTTGCACATCCTAATTTTTCTTCCAAACTTAGTTTAAATTCGAAGATAGAGAATATCGGTGCACTTCTTCTGATACCTCTCCCACAAAATGGTCAAAATTGTGCCAAAAATTAGTTTTATAATATCACTAGCTGAACCCGTGGCGCTTCGCTGCCCCTACTTAAGTATTAACATAGGGTAGTCCACGTAAATGCAATGTTTTTTAATGAACCTATCATTTGATGGAATTTACCCTTTTGCAAAACCTACTGCAGTACCCTTCATTCCCATTACCACCTACTTTTATTTCTGTATTTTCAGCAGTTTGCCCATAATATGGTTTGGATCCCTTTCTCGCTCCGATTAATATCACAAAGATCCTTGCTGCATAATCCTTGCTAGCTTGAAATTTTGTATCTTTGTTTTATTACCAAAAAAGGGTTTCAAAAAGAATACATCACAACTTTATATTTTTGCCGAACCTAGATTTATAATTGGACTTACCATGTAATTCCATGGTATTTTTAAGAATCTAAGATCAATTCCGAAGATGGAGTGACAATTAAGTAACTCATAATCATTTCAAGTCAGCTGTGATGATAATCCACCAGAGATTTTTGAATCTTATAACTTTTTATCCAAAATCCGCCTTTTTGCATTTGTATATCTCACTTATACTGTTGATACATACTTTTATAGAAGTAATACGCGTTTTCTCCAATAGATGTAAAATTTTTGAAACATAAAAACAAAACAAAATCTATAATTGAAATGTTTTTTTTTTCAAACTGACAAAATGAAAAAAATATAATATGTCAATATTTTTTCATTTTACACAAATTTTTATCCATTATATGATGATAATGAAGAGATGAAAAACAGCAGACGTTAACGGAATTATTTAACTGGTGGTTATTGTTATTACTGATAATAACATAATATTACCAAAAATTATTAGTCGAAAATTCTTGATTTGAATTAATTTTTAAATCCTGGTCATTTAAGATTGGATGTGTAATTATCTGAGTATAACACACACACACGTTTATGAACCAATTTATTTAAGATGTGCATAGAATAAATTTACCTATATACTATAAATTTACTATAAATTTACCCCATTGTGTCACGCCAATTTTTATATGGATGATGCGCATTTGTCACCAAGTTTCTCAGACAAATTTTGAAGTTGAAATCTGTAACCCTTCTTAATATATAAGCATAGAAATGTAATATTATTTCAGATGTACGATTACTTTCGATGCTATAACTCTATATCCACGCTGAATTTTTAAAGTGTGTATAGTCTATGTTATTTCCCTGGGATGGTACGACATGCAGTGAAAATCTCAGTAAAATCGGTTTAACGTTTTTTGAGTCTAGAAGCGAAACATTTTTATATCCTTCATGTAAATTATTTAAGTGTAACGGAGAGTGCATTTTCCCCCAATCGTTCCACGCTCAATTTTGTATGGATGATGTGTATTAACACCTACGTCATTCAGACAAATTTTAAAGGCGGTACATGTAACGGTTCTTAAGATCTACGCATATTACATGTGCAGAAATTTTGAGGTATGTTTACTCTTGATGCTATAACTCTGCATCCACGCGGAATTTTAGAAGTTTATATAGCCTATGTTACTTTCAGAGCATGCCCCGACATACAGTGTAAATCTCATTAACCCTTTGAGCCCCGAGTTTTTTTCCGTAATCATATAACAATTTTCTGTTCACAGATTTAATGCATCTATCCTAGATAGGATATGGACAAAATTTGAGATCGCTACATCCTTGCATTCGGTAGATACAGTACATTCTTTCTGAAAAATGAAAGCCCAATATCAAGAAAACCAAATGAAAAATCGACAAAAAAAATCATTTTAAATTATTCTCTATATTCATTTTTACAAGAATCAAAAATAATTGTGATGACAGAATTTATACATTTCGAATGCGAAGCGATTTAAATAATTTGGACTGTGTACACAAATTAGTACTGTACACATTTTTGCCCTCTTCTCTACATTGAAAAGCTTATAACTTTACCAAAAATTTGAATTTTTTTGATTTTTCTTTTGATATATGTCGTCGATAATCAGGTCTTGACGTATGAAATACAAAGAATATATATCTACTAGCTACATATGAAATATAAGCTCTAAAACATTTTGTTGCCTGTGGGCAACATTGGGCCACAAAGGGTTAAGATCTGTTCAGCGATTTTTGCGTCTATCGGTAACATACAAACAAACAAACAAATTTTTTTCTATTTTATATATATAGAAGATGCGAACGGACTTTCCGTTTCGAACCAAACTTTGTACAACCTATTATCTCCATCAAACCTAAATCAAGTCCGAAAATGGGAGCCTTTGGTCCACTCCTTCTGGTACCTCCAGCACAAAAGGTCAACATTTTCAATATTTACAAATCTGATATTAGGAGACTGGATTGACCGATTTGCAGAACTATTATCATTACCAGATCAAGCCCGAAGGTGGGAAACGAACCTTTGTGTAATTTCGAAGACCTCCGCAAACAGTCGGCAATACCGACTGATACTTATTATACTTTTTTATGATAGATATTCGTGTTTTTTTTCATTTTTGTATTTTTCAATATGTATTGTAGCCCTTGCAGAATGCTAGTCGGAACTTTTTATACCATCCATCATGGGATGGGCCTTAAAAAATACCTAATATCGGTTGGTGCCATTACATGGGGGATATGTCAAAAGCCAATAAATATTTTGCCTTCGAAGTATTCTTCATGCCAAGTTGAAATCCGAATGAAAAAATGTGACGTTATGAATTGGTACCTGGTGATTTAGCTCCCAATTAATATTTATCTACCGGGCGGAGAGACTACTCCTTTAACAGACAATATTATTGATTAAATTGATCTCTCTATAATTCTAGGAATTCAATATTTCGTAAAGAATCCTTCACTATTTTCCATTCATAAATCCTCATGTTGTTAATGTCATAAGAAATGTTTTTGAAGGTTGGCAACCGCTGAGTACTGACATAGGAAATCCTCAAACGTTTCGATATCCCTGCCGCATTCCATGTACACTCTGTTCCCGACACAGCTAATCTTGTGCAAATGTGTCTGGTATAAACAGATGTGTCTTGTGAGATTTCCTATCCCTTTGGTAATTTCATCATGTGGGTCCCCCCCATAACTTCTTGGTCCTTTCCAGGGTCCTCGTTACTTTAAGGATCGCTCATGACCTAGACGAGATGCTCAAAAACGTTTGGCGTTATTTTATCGCAAAGTCGCATAACCTTTACTTTTCGCATTACCTTGCAAAGCACAGATTTTTATTTAAAATGCGAGGAGTGTTCCTTTAGAGAGAACTCTCTGAAAATGGTTTAAAATTTGTATATTTTTTTTATACACTACACTGAAGCAATTGAAAGTGAAAGAGCTTGGGCCAAATCTTATTGCCGAACGAAAACAAATTTCCAGCTGAACAACAGCTGATTATGTGTTTCACCTAATTCGAAATGTGCTTCCTACAGCAGCCTAAACGGAATGGAGGTCATCAGAGGCACGACGACCTGATTCTAAATGTGACACATACATATGTATGTAAGGATAAATGTATTCAATGAAAACATACACACACACATTCACCTACAAAGAGCGAATAACATTTCAACATAATTTGATTTTGGGTACTTTACGCACAACTGGCAAAAAAGGAAGAAGAAGAAAAAAGACCCAAAGTTCCTTGCCAGTCCTAAAGGGAGCCACCATGGATGGCATGGCATAGCAAGCACATGCATTGTTTCCTGTTCTGCTGTTTTTATTTTTGTTTTTGCTTGTAGGGATAAATACCAGACCAGAGCAGCCAGCTAAGCACAATATAACAACATTCAATTCAACACAGCAGTGTGTCACAAATTTGGAAAATTGGACTAACAAACACGCAGCAAGCCAGCATATCGTCAAATGGCAACAACGACAATGTAAAGGAGGACTACTTAAGCACGCACAGCACGACGAATGTAAAGTAAAATAAAAGGAGGAAATCATGCTGACTGGAACTGAACTGAACGGAACAGAGTGTAAGGGAAGAGAAGGCTGGGGTTGGCAAAATGCCGGTTTTTGTATTGAAAATTTCGTAGTAAAATAGTATTGAGATGTGTGTTTTTTTGCAAACAAGTGAAAATTGTTGCTTCAATTACTGTTTAGAGTAAATGGGCTGAATTGTCATTGGTTGAGTTGTAATGGTATTAAAATAAAAGAGGATTGAGAGAAAATAAAGAATTGCTATTATTTTTATACTTAAGTGGTATAATCATAATAACAACTGGACTGAAATTCTCAAAAAAGATGGGTATAGCACAAATGTCAAGTCGATATTGGTGGATAAATTGATGGCAAGGGTTTTATGGCACGGCAAATGTTAAAAATAGATTTCAATGGTAACAAACGAGTTAGAAATGAACGAAGTCGAAATTACCGATCCCAAATACTCCCATCCTATTTAATATTTAGAAAATTCAAGGTCCATTATCTGTACTTTAAGGTTGATAAAAAAATATTATGTGTGTATGTTAATAACAAATCGAGGACTCATATCCCATATGTGGGGGAGGTGTGTAAGAAATAGACCAAATTGTTTAATATTTAATTTAAATGTTTTCAAAATTAAACGGACTTGGTGCCAAGACACTTTGGGCCTGAAAGAAACAGACATTGTTTCGATGAGGCTCATTTTTAATTTTGTTAAACCCCAATTCAAATGAAATTTTGTCTTTGGATCCATTTCAACAATTTTGAAATCAATCATTAGTCTTTGCTATGTGTTTCTTTAGATAAACCAATCAAACTCGAAGTAGTTCAAGATGTTGTCTCGTTTTTTATTTGGAATGCTTGTAAATCACTTCGATTACATTCAAAATGGAAAAAAATATTCCGTGAATATTAGCATAGCCAATTGGACCGAGGGAACAAAAAAAAAAAACAAAAATAATAATTGGGTCCAAATAAATAAGAGTGCGAAATATTCACCACAATATGCCCTATTATTTTTTTCTATTTTCCAGGTTAGGCTAGCATTGATCGCCACCACATGACTGTTGTACGCTCTAAATTCGGAAAAATTGGAAAAATATGATATTAGTCTACCCAAATACCTACACAGAAAAAAAAATTGTATTTTATATGAATAGGGTTCAGAATGTGTTGACAATATCGGCACTTCTGCATTTTATGAATACAATTCATAAAACTGTATATACTGGCTTCTTATCAGAAAGAGGGTGAAATACCCCTTCAGTGTCAAAAAAAATTTTTGTCGGAATAAAAATCTAAAATTTTTTTTATTGAAAATCATATAAAGGAACATAGTTTAGAAAAAATAGCAGTTGTCATTTTAACCCCCTGATTATCCGATTTGCAAAAACAACAACCTTTAGGATAACCGAAAAATGGCCCTTTTAAATTCGAATATATTCCAAAAACATAAAAGTTAAACAACAGTCGTTTTAATTTTTCTATTTTGATTTTATGTTTGTTATCCAATGGCATTCACAGAAATAATTTGGAAAATACATACTGATTTTTATGCAGAACTTGAAATAGAGTAAATGGAAAGCAATATATAATAAAACCTCTAACAGAAACATATCAAATAACAAACATCAAGTAAGAGGTGAATGAATGGTGGTTGTGGTATTTTTCTTGGGATACATTTGTTTTTTTTTTTCAAAAGAAAAAGGAGAGCAATGTAGGAAATTAGTTGAGATATTAATGGAATGTTTACATTTTTTTGTGACTTTCTCACGAGTATTCCATGCACAATATGGAAAAAATTAACTATGAAAGAAATTTTGAAAATATTCAGTCTTCGTCAATTAAAAGGAATGGGACATCATCACGACTGAAGAAGAACCCACCGATAAATTATTTCCCCTAAGAGCAGTCTGTAGCACCTCTAGTGTGTTGATTGGATTTAACATCGACGTTACACGGCACCTCCATAGACCGCTTGACTTAAAATTGTTGATTCGATAGTGACCTGAAGTACATTTTCGTTTGCGTATATTGTTATACCCTCAGCCTTATGGCTAATAAGAAAATGATATGGCAAAAATGTGCATAATTGAGAAATATTGCATTTATATCCCATGTTTCTTTGGACCAAATTCATGTCATACAATTTGGAGTCGATTTAAAAATGTACGTTCTCTCGAAGAAATAATCGATTTAATCAAAACTTTGCACATCGTAATATTTCTTCCAAACATGTTGTTATGTTCGAAGATTGGGAATATCGGTCCACTCCTTCTGGCACCTCCCACTCAAAAAAGGTCAACATTTCGCTGATTAATACAATATTAAGTTTATAATATTATGCGAAATGATTATCCGATTTGAAGCAACCTTTGCAAACCCTTTTTCCAAATAAAATTTCAACATTTTGAAAATTGGTTATCCAATATCAAGATAATGGAATGACTGATTTGATCCAAACTTTGTAAATCGTAATATATAAAAAACCTCTGCAAATTATAGGCTGAGCATATATATATATTATTTCTATAGCAAGTATACACAATGTAGTCTTCAAGGTTCATACGAGACAGCATATCACCTGAACTGTCTGTAAAATGTTCTACATAAAATTTTACAGAAAGACCAGCAATTATGTGCCTTGTCGGTCCGATGTTGTTTGAGGTCATTGAAGTTACCTGCCTATTGTGACTTCCAAATATTTTTATTCGACATAGTTTTATCGCATAGTTTTGGAAGAATATATCTTTCGAATTCCTTCTATTTCCCTATTTTTAGTGAAGAATCATATCTCCGCTATTTACCAGATTAACATTAATACCGCTCAGACTCACCCAATTAAAGGTTGAGTCTTACAGAAGAGAATGAATTTATATTTTACCACTTTGTGTTTAATATTTTCTTCGGATTTTATGCACCGCCTTGCCCGATTAGAGATAAGCAGCCCCTCTTCCTCACAATGATATATTTTCCGAATATTACGAGTATTCAGTACAGCTTTTGCCCAGATTCCCTTCACCGTGGGTTGTGTTGTGATGTTCGATTTCATTTGTGGTCTATAGATCGACTCGAAAATAACACTTCATTCAAAAATTATTATCTGATCATCACCGAAAGTTATAAGCGTTGTCCTTGACCATAACTGGAACCTCATGGAACATTTCAAAGCGATCAGCGGTATAGTTCCGCTCTCTAGAGTGATAATGGGTTACTAAATAATATACGAATACGGAGATACCAGTAAATATTTAGGTGTAACTCCCACATCCGAGAACATACAACGATATAATTGGTATTAATTTTAAGGTCAACCACTCCTCTTGGATATAATATCAACTTCTGGGGTCTATGTCCTTCAGGGGTAAATATATACGCTATAGAATACAAATTTTGTGATTTTTCACACAAAAGTCAGGGTCCATTTGACCCGCTAAATATTGACTGATCTTTATCAAAACAGGCATGCTTATTCTTTGGCCCGATCCCCTTCTCCATGCAAAATTTCACAATGTTCGGGCCATTATTGCGGCCAGAAAAACCGACAAAAATTAAGTATTTGGTCCATTTCATCCCCTAAATATTAACCGATCTTTCCCAAAAACAATAGGGGTCTTCATTGGCCAGAACCCATCCTACATGCAAAATTTTGTGAAGATTGCTCCATAACTGTGGCCTGTATCGTGTTTACAAATTATAATGGACAGACGGACGGACGGACACACATGTCTAGATCGACTCAGCAAGTCGAGATATGACGATCGGTATACTTAAAGGTGGGTCTAGGACCAATATATATATGGGGCTGCACAAAGCTATAATACCCTGACAACATAGTTGTGTAGGGTATAAAAATAATAATTTGAATCGAATAAACAATGGAGACGTCGATTTTTAAAGAAGTGTTAACTATTTTCCTTTTAAGCCGTTCTCACCGGGGGCTGATTTGGTCGATACTTTTATGGAATAAATAGAACTAATTTATTTCATTTTTTACTCTTGGTTTTACCCATAAGAAAAAGAGTGAACACGACACAAATTTTACCGAATCTTAAATATTTCAAACAATTATTTCTACGAACATTTATATTGCCTAGTGTACACCTACACTAGTCAACGAACTAGTGTTATATTATTTCTCTCGATAAAAGTTTTCAAAGTTTCAAGTAAAAAAAAAAAAAAAACAATACAAAAGGCTAAGTTTAAAGGTTAATAGAATAAAAATAGAGTAAAAAATGTCTGGGGCACATGTACCACAACAAAATTGTGGCAAATATTGAAGTAAAAAGAAAGATGTGAAGTAAACTTGAAATCGAAACAAAAGAGGTAACAACGACAATAGCGACTGAATGTCTTCTTACCAAAAGTATTACCACTTCACTTTACATCTTCATGAAATACAAAGTGCATGAGGAGGTTAAGTATACTTCCTCTTCCAACTGATATGACGACTCGTGTCATGTCGTGCACTATTATTGTCACTCAACCATTGTTATTGTTGCTGTCACAGACAACAACGTTTGTCATACACATATAGTGTAGAGTAGAGGAGTAAGTTGTTAACTACTAGTTGTTATGTTTTTGTCAAATGTTGGCAAGTTGTTTTTGGAGGAGAGTCCAGTAGTCAGTTGGTGATGGCGACGGTGATTTTGGTCAGACAAGACTCTAATTGACAAAGTTGCTGGTTGTTTCAAAGTTTTCTTTTCCCCCTTTTGGTTTGAATTAAAGTAAAGCAGTTTTCTTGTTATTGTTTTCATAAGAATATAATAGTTTAATTGTTCTATCTTTGAGAGAGAGAGAGAGACAAGTATAAGATAATACAATCATCTACTATTGATTATAGTGATCAGCTGACAAGAGTTAATCAGCTGTTATTCAAGGCCGGTTCCCATCATTGCACATTTTTTATAATGAAATTCGCGCCAAAAAGAAGTTTTAAAAATTTGTAAAGTATGTAATTATATGAGTTCCTTACAAATTTAATTACATTCAGTTATAAATTCAGTTCTGTAAGGCGGGGAGATATTTACGAGGTATCCTAAAAAAAAAAAAAAAAGCAGTTGATCAAACTATAAACATAAAATAGCAAATATGCCATTTTGACGTTAGGGCTACACAAGAAGACTTTCGTCTGATCAGTATCTATATTTGAAAAGGCAATGTGCAACTTTAGCCATAGTTGGTGACGGCGACGGTCAGACAGAATCTAATTTACAGAGTTGCTACTATTATAAATAGCTTGAAAGTTTTCCCACTTTTTTTGGTCTGCATTAAAGTAAAGCTGATTTCTTGTTATTGTTTTCACAACAATGTAGGAGTTTAATTGTCCCATCTCTGAGAGGGAGAGAGAGGTATTAGTTAACACAACCATCAACTATTGATACTAGTTATCAGCTGATAATAGTGATCAGCTGACAATAGTCGACCAGATTTTATTCAAACTGATCACGTTAGGGCTACATAGATCGACTTTCGTCTGATCAGTTTCTTTAAAAGAATATTCATTAAAAATGGAAGTACGAAGTATTTAATCCGTAAAAGAGCATATCGACGTGTTAAATCCTCTCATAAAAATCCTATACCTCTGTGGCTGAAACCACGGCCGACGTATTCCAAAACGACCGTTGTGCCACAGAACAATGATGTCGTGCTTGAATTGATACTGCAAGGTTGTCATGTGACATCCCATGCGATGGAGGCATCCTTGAAAACCAGCAGACCGAAAAAGTTTTTGTTCTGGCTGGATTCTCCAAAATTTGACAAAAGCTCAAAAACATGGTGCAAAGAAATTTTGAAAAAAAATATTACCTGTGACGAATCACGTTCCCATAGGAGTGTCAATTGTGAGTGGTACACCATAACATGTTTGCCTGAAGTCTGCGGAGAAAGTCGAAGAATGAATAAGAGACGACGAATTACTGTGCACCATGATAAAGCGGGTTTTTCACATCTGCTCAAAGCATTCTATTTTAATCAGTAAAAACGTAGAAAAGACCTGACTTGGCATCTAATGACTTCATTAATACCCTCACATTAAGAAATATTATATGATCGACAACAGAACAGTCGTCGCAAAAAATGCTGTCGAAAAAATTCAATATCGGTGTATGAGACGGGAAACTTCGTTTCGTGAGCGAATTAACATAACAGACCCTTTACAATTACGATTTTAAATTCATAACTGTTTTCATTGATATCTCATCATCCAAACTCGGTTTGGAAGATTACCGGTATAAAAAAGCTCAACAATTAAGAACACTCTTGCCCATTTTCTATTAAATTTATAGACCTAAGGAGACACATGTTAACCTCAAAGGTACCAATGGCAATGGCTCGTTGGTTATTTGGTAGAAGCTATTGTACTAAAACTACCACCAGATTAAAGGCATATGGCGTCGAACCAAACCCAAATCAGAACTGAGTCCAATAGTCACATGTCTTCAAACAAGTGTGAAGGCTTAAAAGAGAAGAGCAGTTGAATTTATTGATTATGAGGATGCTACAATGGAAACATGTAACAACATTTTCGACCAAGAGAAAGAAAGTGAATGAAAAAAAAAAAATAAAAATTGGCGGGCAAACTTTGTTAAACCATCACAACAGCATAATATATAACAGATACAAATTCAAGTGCTGCTGCTTTTTCCACCCCCCCCCATAGGGAGCGGAGTAAAGTGTGTCAGCTAACAAAAACCATTAGGGTCTGATTAGGTAACATAAACAAAAATGTTGGCTGTTGTTTTTGTTTTATTTTCTTTGGTAAAGGACAGGAAAGGTATGAATGGATGGTAAGGTATGAACAAACACAGGATAACATAACCGGTGGAACTCTGCCTCTTTTGGCTCAAGTTACAATTTGTTGTGTCCCAAACGGTAATTTTTAAATAGGTTGCTACATTTTTTATTATTACCAGAATTATCAGCCTTTTAGGCCAGTTAGTCTGCCTGTCACCCCGGTGTTATTAGTGACTGAAAGCTAAGGTTGGTTCCAAAGTGAGATGGGGTTTTATGCAGGGAAAAGGTATGTCGACTGCTGGCCCCATTTCATAAAAAACTAAGAACCACAACAACAAAAAACGATACCTTGCTTTTTTGTCGCTTTTAGGTCCCGGTGGGTTTGTTCCTCATTCATTCTCCTTTTTTAATGGTTTTTTATAATGCTCCTCTCATATCTGGCTGTTGTTGTAGTTGGCCGTTGTTGTTGCTGCGGCTCATGTTATTTTGAAATGGGAATTTTGCATGAGAGTATAAATTTATATGAAAAAGGCCAACAACGAACCAACGATGTTGTTCGCCCGTTTTGCTGGTTTGCTCTTCAGCCGCCGTCATTCATTTTGCAATGTTGTTAGGTTTTAAATGGCACCAGGGAATGCCAACCAAAAGCTTTGAAATACCAACAACAGCAGCAGCAACAACAATAAAAGGCATCGTCGTCGTCGTAATCATCATCGTATCGCAAAAAGAGAAATATTTATGTAGAAAAAAAAACAAGAACAAAAACAAAATTCCCTCCATTTACATTGAGGTACACTCGTATTTTTTAACGATGCTGAGAGCGCACATGTAACCCATTTGCCATTAAATGTTGGAGCACAGTGTAACGAAACGATTGAATAAATATATTTCAACAATTTTGTACCTAATCTTCCGATAGTTTTAAGTTGTGAAATAAAGAATCTATCCAAATATAATTTTTGAAGCAATATGCTTCTCCATTTGATCTAGGTGAATTTTAAAATGTAGGGATACGTAAGTCGATTTTCGACTAGTAAAATAATTGATTGTCTTCTATTGAGAAAATTCAATAAATTAGAATAAATGATCTTTAAATAACTGCTGGTTCATTTAAAGAAAATGTATGTTGGGGAGTCAAGTATTATATAAAGGTCTGGAAGACGAAATTTCGATGTAGAAGTAAAAGCTAAAATTCGAATTTCAACTGATTTGACAAAATCAATAGACTGATAAATATCGGCTTTTTTGTTGGAGATTAACCCAGATATGCCAATATTAACCAAGATATTCTAAAGCTCTGCAAAACATAAATGATTCTTGGCGCCATCTTACATTTCCACTGAAAAGGTCGAAAATGTTCGGCATAAATTTACTCAGTACTATTTAACGTACCACCACCACCATGTGCTGTGTACAGTGAACTGAAAAAGCAATTTGCAAAAAAAAAAAAGAACAAATAACCATTTTTTTTACGTGAACTGATACGACAATAGTACATAGTGGAACTTAAAGTGGTATATGCCGTTTAAACTTAGAAGTTAAAAAAAAAGTTTTTAATTTAATGTGGCCGACATTCGCCCAACGACAAAGGTCGTTTAAGCAATCTGTTGGACAACTGATAATGCAATATCGTTATACCTTGAGATAGAGGCACCTTTGGCAATTTCATCCACCTGCATATATTCGATATTGTATAAACGAAGGTCAAAAGAGATTTATTCTAAAATATGTTCGTATCGCGATGCTTAAAAAGACGCTTTTAAGATTGTCACTGTATCTATGCATATGAGCACGAAACAATCGCCCGTAAATTCTTCGAAGAAATTGTGATCAATTTCAAATTTAAGCCTTTTTGGCTGGCCAAATAGTGAAATTTATGGGATATCCGACGTACAGCAAAACAAACAAAAAAATGCAAGGAATGGATCAAATTTTAAACCCATTCCTTCATGAAATTTAGAGTTTTCAAAATACGTAAAATCGATTTAAATGGGGCTACGCCATGCTAAATTTTTCCCTAGAAAGATTTGACAGTCAAGTAAAAATATTAGGACTTGTAAACTTTGGATCAAATCGAACTATCTTCTCATGATATAAGATTAACAAATTCAAAAAAATAAATCATTTCTTCAGACATCATAAAGCTTTTGTTTAAATCGTATATTCCGTTCGCATGAAGGAGTGGACCAATATTCCTAATCCTCGAATTTGATTTAGTTTTGAATGAAATATTACGATGTGCAATGTTTGGATAAAATCTTCACTTTCTTTTAAAATATTATTATTTGCGTCTATTGATGTAAGCAAAGTTCTGTTCGCAAGGTCCTTCATAAAAATGGGTCCATTAATAATTTTGGTGTATGTGTACACAAATAAATCTTGAAATAGAATCTTTTTATACTTTTAGGATAAAAATACCTATTTAAATTTAAATCAGCTGTTTTATGTTAGGGCAACCTAGTTCGATTTATCGATACGTAATGATAACTCTACTCCAATGGTTGAGTATTGTGCTCCCATAAGTTCTCATATTTGCAGATAAATAAATCTTTTAATATATAATCTTATATGAAATTACAAAGATAATCTGATCAGAAATCAGCTGTTTTAAATTAGGTTTCTCAAGATCGATTAGTTAATTAAAATCGATAACATTACCGATCACAACTTTTAAGTTTGTTTTTAAAAAAAATACGAAAAGTAAAAAAGCATTAAAAGAAAACTCGCAATTCTGTCATTTCAACACCAATCATAATTTGTAATTGTAAAAAATGGTATTGTTGCAAAAATTAGTCAAGATTACATGATATAATGCTAAAAAATACTAAAATATGTTAACAAAGTGAGAAATTTTATAAAAAAAATCCTACATTGTGTTCTAATAAAAAACTTCAAATTAAATTTATTTTGTTTTTTTTTTAATAATTTTCGAAATAAGTATCCATTGAGTAATGATGAATGGTAACACAGTGTAGCAAACAAAATTACATTCGCCACCACCACCACTACCACCAACCAACTAAACAACAACATCGGAGCAACCAACATTAACTAAACTGCCAAGTGGAATGAACGACGACGTACCAAAGGGGTCCCACAACAGCAGTAGCTTATTCATCAGATCTGAGACTCGTTTTATTTCATTAAGGTGGAATGACGGTTGGCAGGCAAGGCAACACAAAACGATATGAACTGAAATCTAACAGCAGAAAAATGAAAAAAAAAACAGAAACCAACAACAACAAAATCCCCAAGTTGAAGCACATCGAAAGAACAGCTACTAAATGAACGACGAACACATTTATACAACAACAGCAACAACAACAAAAAAATATGAAAACGAATGGATTGCTAACTGGCTCAGTGACTCCAACGAACGAATGTGGCTCCGCGTTTCACATTTCTGGCATTGGCTTTGGCCTGATGGCTGACTGTTTGGCGAACGAGCGCAGTTAGATTGGTTGCTTGGTTGGGTTGTTCAGTTCGGTTCGCTGTGTATGTTCGTCGTTCATTCGTTCTGCTGAATTTTTTAGGATGGTTGGTTGGTTGGTCGGTTGTTTACTTGACTGACTGATTCGTTTCATTGGTGTACGGGAGGCAAGTGATTTTAGCGACCGAACTGAAAATGAATGTTGAAAAAACGCCAAAAGGCCAGACCGGACCCCAGCAGTCAGGCAGTGTAGAGTAAAGAGAATCGGTAAGGCAGCACACAAAACAAGTACCATGGGTTTCCAATGTTTTCAGTCATACAGACAGGCAGGGCTGGTTGGGTTGGCGGACAGGCATTCAACTGAATTTTATACCCATCATATAACGATGTCGTGGTCGTCGTTGCTGTAGTGGATTTGTAAGTTTCAGGCAATAGAAGAGAACGACAAAATCATTTAGGTACGAACGAACGACGGTACAAAATAATGAGTCGCCCGAATAAAGTACGCGTTGTTTGTCGTTCTCTGTCAATGTACCGCCTGGATGATGGTGGTGATGATGATTATACGAGGTTGGCAAGATAATTGTAATTAATAAAGAAGACAAAATATGTATGTCATAAAAAAACCCAACTGACCGACAGACAGCAGATGGAGAATAATTGGAAATTCAGTCACTGACGAAATAATGAAGAACTTTTAACTTATTGTCGTCGTTGCAAGATATTGAGGTAGTGGCGGCGAGAAGCTGTTTGAGAGTTTTTGTGGAAGTGGCTTGGGGATTTAGAGTTAGAGTTTATTTTCAAAAAAGAAAAAAAAAATATCAAAGGGATAAGAACGATTTTAGAAATTTTGGAAATAGTTATTAGGAACAATCTGGTGTTTTAAATAGGGATAAGTAAATCGACTTTCGACTAATCGACTTTTTGCATTGAAAAGTCTAAAAGTCGAAGTCGACTTCTGATCTACTTTCGATTTTCTTCTAAAATACTTGGTTTATTATCACAAAGCCCATTTGCCTAACCATTACACATTCCAGAATAATTAATATAAAAAATTAAATTTTTAATGGATTTTGGAGATTCTGAGAATTCACAACAATTTGGAGATTTTCAGCAGGATTTTTAAACGAGTTGGCTATAGTGTAGTAATTTGGGTAGAAAATCTCCCTAAGAAACATGATCAATATTCACGTATGTTTCAGGGTAGGCCGCATGGTATATCGGCAACCTCTATATTCGGTATTTGGGACACGCCTTTCAGCGCAATTGACTGTAATTGGGATTATTGGATTATCAATGTTGGCCGATTATTAAATGCCAGCCCCATATAACGGAACAACAAATTTTCGGAATTTTTGAGACATGCTGCAACCTTTTCAACCGAATTGGCAGTAATTTGATATTTAGGATTCTCATTTTGGATTCTCTCAAATTTGCCCACCAAAAATGATAAATATTGGTCCACTTTATATGATTTTAATCATATAACGGTATCTTCGAATTTCAATATTTTGGTGAGTTTATTTACGTTTTTAAACCTAATTGGGTGTAATTTAGTAATTTTCGAATTTTCATTGGGTAGAAAAAATATCAATCCGTTAATGTTTCATTGTAACCTCCATATAACGGTACCCCATATTGTCTGATATTTCGATATTTTGGGCAGGGGTTTCAATCGAGTTGGCTCTACTTTGATTTATTTCTAAAATTTTTCCTAGATTTTAAAATACGCAATATGATTTTTTTTTTATAAAATTCCCTCAATTTATACAACACTTCTGTTTTATAGAATTCGCCAAGACCTCCGCAAAACTTAAGCTAGCTGGCACCAACAACTGAAAATGGCATGGCACACAACTACAACAAAAAATACGTAAACATAAACAAGGGAATGAACAATAGCTACACAGCTATGCTACGTCGTTGTCGTAAAGCTCAAATAAAATCCCATGAAAAATATGACTTAAGTAAAGAGGCCAAACCTTACAACCTCTCGCGTCAGTCAACACGAACAGCGGCGACGGCAGTCTTAGTGCAAAAATTATAACAACCAGTAAAAAAAAAACAACGCACTTTTTTATAGGGGTCGTCCATAAGTATCTATTATGACGGCGTACAACGTAAAAAACCGATAATATTGAAATGTTTACGATATGCTGTGTGGAAGAAACGGGAACTCCCTACTCTGTCCCACTTAATACTATTAGGAATTTATAGAAGTAGGCAAAAATAAATTTCGATTGTGCGGACTTATTGTCAGCATTTTTAATTTTTAGACACCATGTTTATTTGTAGCAAATGCTTTCCGTCAATTTGGAGTCGATTTACAAGGATCTGCCAATCTGTCTTGTGTGCACTATAACTCCCGCTGCTCGTAATATTCGCATGTACCTAGAACCATACAAATACCTATATAGGGGCTGAATCATTATATGGTATTTATACCCAAAATTCAACCTATATCTATGGGACCTCAAATTTTCAAATTAATACCAATTCGTTTACAAATATATACAAAATCCCCAAAAATACCGAATAATTAGGGCTATCCCGAAAAATGGACCAACATTAACAATTTTTGGAAAGGAAATTATCTACTCAATAACAATCTTCAATTTCACAGATATTTTGGTTAAAAACTATGTCCAAACTCCTCAAAAATGGGGACTAATCCAAAAAAAATGTTCAAAATTGATAATTTTTTTGTGGAAAGATTTGGAGCCAATGAGTGACAAAAATACCAAATTTGAGCCAATTCGGAAGAAAAACGTGCCCACAACACGTATTGGGGTATACCAAGCCGTGGCAATGTATAGGAAAATTTGTAAAGCTTTACTTTAAATATTGCCAACACTATCGCGATATCATCAGCCGGTCATGGCTAAATCGGAAATCGATCTCTATTATGATCGGGAGTATATATAATTTATGAAGTGTATATTAAAAAATCTACCCAAGTGGTATCAACGCACAAGACGTCCAGTAGACTCGGACCAACTGTCGAGCTGGAAAACTACTTGAAAACTTTGAGGTAGTCAGAGATTTCATCTACCTCGGTACAGTTATAAAAAAACAAATGACATCAGTTTTGAGATTCGGAGGAGGATGCTATGGTCTAAGTAGGCAATTCAGAAACAAGGTCATTTACCTCTCTCACTCTACATGACGCTGATACTATCCGTGCTAGTGTATGGATCAGAAGTATGGGTACATGCGGAAGCATGTGATGCAGCTCTTGGGAAAAATTCTCCGAAAAATACCATAAAAAAATAGCTATACCATCTATACACGGGCATCGACATAGTCAGACGCATTGAGCTGCAGCGGCTATCCTGGCCATAAAATCGAATTCAATGGAAAGATCAAGTGTAGGGTGGCATATCAAAGCAGGGTCTTTCAAACTGAAAAAAATTGCGCACAAGATAGACGCACCTGGAATATTTTTAAGTTCGGCCAGCTAAGTAAGAAAGTATTTTGAGGTTTTGAAAAAACTAACGACAAATTTAAATACGATCGTCTCAGGTTGCGGGTGAATTATTAATCTGTGTGTGTGAAGACTTCTCAATCACAGGGTCAAATATTGTATCATTGCGGCAATTTGGGCTTTTGGGATAATAAACCAAGTAATTATACTTCCTCAAACTTCAAAAGTCGGCTTCGACTTTTTCACTATTCAATACAAAAAGTCGATGAATCGATTAGTCAAAAGTCGATTTACTTATCCCTAGTAGGTAGTAGAGTGCCCATAAGTCTCATTATTCCTAGGGGGTTATTTTTTGTTCTTTCTTCAATTTGCTGATATTACCGTTTTGCCTTTTTTTAACTTAAAAAACAACAAGCTGACTGGTTGTACTGCTGATGACGACAAACGACGGTGATGGTGTTTCTGGCGGTGTTGCGTTGTTGTGAATTCTCAGAATAAAAATTGCTTTCATTGCTAAAAAAGAAACTGAGTCGGTCTGAGGTTCATTCGTTCGTTCGTATTGCGAAAAATAAAACAAATAATAACGTCAATACTATATAAAAAATACCAAACCGAACAGGGCAGAACACCAACAAATAAAACCTCATGATGAACACACTCAGCTAACCCAACAACCCGCCACCACTGTGCGAAGAGAACACAGTGAGTGCACAACAATAATAATAACAACAACAACACCAACAGAACACAATGTTGTTCGTTCATTCTCCTTCACCAGCACAACGTAATGGCTGGCTGATTTTACAGATGCACTTCTCCGTTGTTTTGTTGCCGCCACAACCGAGGGTCAGGCGAAGCAAATAATAACAATAAATCGCAATCACAGAGAACCACTATTGTGTGGATAACAGCAGCAGCAGCAGAGAGTGCTGGCTGCTCTCCACCACTTACTCACAACAAATGAATTACAAAACAACAAAAACAGCGAATTAAGTAAAAATATATATGAGCGATGATGAAAAATATTTCATATTCATCACAATTGGGGAAAAATAGAAGACAGGGTTGGGAACTATGAATTCATAAAACTAATAAAGGGAAAGTATTTGGTAATGGAAATAAAAAATAATCCTATTGGGAGAAAACTCATTAATGATTAACAGGATCTTTTCTTTATTATATTAGGTTGGGGAAAAACAAATTCATTAGGCCGGTCGTCGAAAATGTCGATAAAATCGGAGAAATTATCGAAGTTGACCGGCATATTAGCAGTCGTTACATCGCCCAGGAGCTAAAAATCGAGCTGGATTCAGCTCGATGTTTGGGTGCCACACCAATTAACAGAAAAAAAATACGATGGATCGAATTTTCATCTGCGAAGTCTTTAGCAAACGGAATGATATAAACGGATGGAGAATGGAAATGGATCACATACGATAAGCCTGTGCCAAAACGATCGTGGTCAAAGGGCGGCGAAGCACCTCAAATGGTGGCCAAACCAGATCTAATGGCCAGTAAGGTTCTGTTATGAATTTGGTGGGACTGGAAGGGGTTTATTTATTATGAATTGCTTCCCTATGGCCAAACGTTAAATTCTGATATCTGCTGTCAACAACTAGACCGTTGGTAGATAGCAATTAACCAGAAACGGCCAGAATTGGCGGGAGAGGTGTCGTGTTCCAGAGGGCAACGCTAGGCCACATACATCCACAGTCACTCGCCAGAAACTTCAGGAGCTTGATTGGGAAGTTTTAATGCATAATTTTTTTTTTCTTGCCAAATTGCCTTTCGCAAAAGCTCATACTAATTGGAATCCGCCTAAGTGGAGAAATATTATGTTCTCGGATGAATTAATATTAAAGACTCAGACATGAAAAAAATTACCGTGAGAAATTCCAAAAATGAAAAGCTCTTGATCCAGCATTGCAAGGTTACTGAGAATCATGGGGGAGGGTCAATAATGGTATTGGACTGTTTTTCTTTTTATGGAGTTCGATATATTTACGAGATTTATGAGGTAATGGATCGGATAAATGTGTTGGAAAACACCTTTGTTGAAGAAAATATACCGCTTGTTTGGGTGTTTCAGCTTGACAATAACCTACAAACATGCAGCAAAACTTGTCAAGGATTGGTTGTGGGAATCAAAAATCAGGGTTTTATAATGGCCAACACAATCATCAGATCTTTATCCTATAGAAAAATCTTTGGAGTATCATAGATAGCAAAATCAAAAAAGTGTCACAAACAAACAAACATAACCTCTTCCCATAGGTTCAGGATGCAAGGAATAGTATACCCAAGGATCAAATTGAACATTTTATTGATTCAATGCCTCGTAGGTGTGCTGCCGTAATAAAAAATAATAGCTGAGCTGTCGATTACTAACAAAATCTGCTTATTTATAAGAAAAAAAAAATAAATAAAAAGTTGCTTTAGTTTTGACCATGCAAAAATTGGGTCAATTTAGTTTTCCATAGAATATTTTTTATTTCAAAATAAATTTTGCGTATATATTTTTGGTTTTTTTTTTTAATGAATAAATTACCTATTTATTTCTAAAAAAAATCTCACTTTAACTTTTCATTTTCCAAAAAAATGTTCCCAAAAAATAATAACTTACCAAAATTACATAAAAGAAATGTTATTTAAAGTGGCGAAAGAGAAGAAGCTTACCTGGAAATAAAGGAAAATAAAAACAAAATTATTAAACATGGATCGCCAATATATATCAATAATAAGAACGGAACCGTTTTTTTTATTACTATTTTGTATTGAACGGCGTATATTTCACTACAATAGTTAAAAATAACTTCATTTGTATCGAAGATCCCCCATATATCTAATTTCTAGAGAATCATTCAATTTGTTTTTATATTTTAACGCCTAAAAGTATGCACCATGCTCGAACAATATTACCAAATAACAGATAGCGAAATAGGGGTGTGTAAATCGACTTTCGACTAATCGATTAATCGACTTTTTGTATTGAAAAGTAAAAAAGTCGAAGTTGACTTTTGATCTTTAAAGAGATCGAAAAGTCGACTATCGATTTTCTTCGCAAATACTTGGTTTATTATCACAAAGCTCAAATTGCCCAAAAATAACACATCCCGGAACTTTATTTTATCTACTGGCAAAAACTTCATAAAAAAATTAATTTTAATCGATTTTTTGGTCAGAGACATAAATTGAAAAGACGACTTTTAGGCTCGACTACGTATCCCTACAGGGAAAATATATATTTTTAGCCTAATACCCCAAATTGGAGCATTTATCATCAAAATGGTTTTATTGTTTTCTAAAGTATATTCCAATATGAGTTATACACCCTTCCATATCAACCAAACCAATTACAGAAGCACTCAGCGGAAATAAGTAGTAGCTGTATGGCGGATGACCAGGCTTTGACCGCTGTTTTAAGCTGATGTTGACATCTTCGTTTTTCCAATTTCTCCGAAGACTTCGCGTGAAGTGGCCACATGAATTGTTTTGCCGAAGAAACAAGCGATCATTTGATACAAAGGGCTTCTTCCACGAACAACATTAGTTGAATTTGGCTCGTCTTCGAAATTCTACAATGTCCTTGGTAGCATTTTTCGACCTCATAGGCATAGATCCATGATTCGTAACCCGTGCCTCTATTTTACAAGTAGATTTCATTTAGAGAACCGTATAAAGCACACAAACATATTTCAAAAATAAATACCACAGATTTACTCTTGACCATGATTCCGAGGAATTATACAAAGTTCCCCATGCCTGCCTACTGGCTACAGATTAAATTGCGGCGCATTTATCAAGATTTACAAGATTCCGAAAATACTTTGTAACTAAATTGATTAATGGCAAATATTTAGGAGCATTTCAACCAATAGGAAGCCTACTACTGAATGGGAAAAATACTTTAACTCATTGCAAATGGGCAAATAGTATCATGCCCCCTAACTAAATTGATGCTATTCCTCCTCTGACATGAGTCACAAAATTTGCACATTTATCTTCATATTTTAGCATAGAAAAATAAGCAAGGACTAAGAAGAACTAAGCCATTGGCAAATGTTTCGATTTACAGTAGAAGTTTGTTTGGGTGGTGTATAAGTGTGCCCGAATGTGTAAGTGTACGTGCGTTTGCAGTTTCATTGGCGCCATAATATTTTTACACTTATTTCCGTTTTCTTTTTCTTACAGAGGCAAGGCAAGGGGTCGGCGGCAGAACATATGTTCCTTTAGTGATTTTCATTTCTACAACTTTCGTTTTTTGTTCTCTGCTTCTGCTTCTTCTTTTTTGAATATAAATCAATGCCTTCTTTGTAAAGACATCCTTCTTCTTCGTCGTTCCGCTCAATAATGGCGGTCCATTAGTTTATTTTCCACTTTTTCTTTCTTTTATTTAGTTCTGGGTTTCCTTCGTTTTCTTATTTTAAAGTAAGAGAAATGAAGAATAGCGCCAAAATTTATTTACTCCCTCTCTGTCAATTGCTATCTGGCAAACAATTGCGGGAAATAAAACTTTACCCTTGAAACAGGAAGCCGTTTCAGAATAGCAAATAGCTTCAAGCCCATTTTAGCCAGACGACAGACAAAGTTTTTTCGTGAAAAATTCGTTTTAAGTTTTTGTTGGTGTGACAAAGAAAAGCCCACAAAAATTTCCAAAATATGAAAGTTTTGAATGAATGGCTAGGCAGAACGAACCTTTGTCATAAGTTGGAAAGCAATACTACTGTGGGGTTGGAATGATAGTGGAGGGAGGAGTTAGGAAAGACGTTCAACATTTTCATGCGGTATTTTAAATATTTTATTTTTTTATAATTAGTAAAATATAATTTTTGGGTGATATTGATATTTTGAGGATACGAAATGTAAATATTATCAGTTAAACCTGTAAATATCGGAATGAGTATTATAAATATAAAAATCTGAAATTTTTCGGGGTCTGTGGCTTGACTCTTCTATAAACGTCAAGTGTGTGCGAACCCATGCACCACTCAATGAACTTCAGGGTGGGTTTCATATCCACTGTTCTATACTACAACCTAAATAAACAGAACAGTATCCCTATAACGAACAAGGGTAATTTTGATGCAATAGTAATCAAATAAGAAAAGCCATCTGATGTCATCTGTATAAGGTTGGTAACTTCTGTACATACGTTGACATTAGTCGATTATCCAGTGACAGTAACTACGAGGTTTGATACGACAAACGACCAATAACTTCGTGGTAGTATTCCTTATTGGCTTCACGACCTTGCGGCAAGATTTCATGGTACACTTCCACCGAACTTGATTGGGTTCTCTAGCTCTCTAAAACATCCGTAAAAATTATTTGGCAGTAAAAATTATTTGGAACGATATACCAATAATAACAGATATGAGCCCGTTTCTTCGACATACCAGGTCACTGTTCCGCTTGACGTACAACACAATTTTTTAACCTAGAATTCATCCGAGATATTTGTAAACCTAACGAAAAGAAGGCGAATCATTGTGACAATTCGAGATCACACACATCGGTTCAAAACTGGTCTCCTTCTTGACCGGTCAAAATATGGAATTTAAATGTCATCCGCCGCTCAAACCTGATATGACACCCAAATGACTTCTTTTGTGGGATCGAATGCCGTACAACTAAAAAAGTGTCAATCGGTGTTGCCGACAGGTCAGCGGAGGTCAGTGACTTAATGTTAATCAAATCACTTAGTCAATACTAACTTAGCTGGCGTATGACAGACCGGTTGTTCCATAAGCCGAGCTTTAAAGAGATTTCCAAGCGCCTCGGCATCTCATCCAATTTGAAAGACCGTTTTCAGAAATGTTGTCTTCTACTTGATCTTTCCATCGGATTCGTGGCCTTAGCCTTCTGCGGGAACCATCACCTACCTCGCTTTTATATGCCTTTTGAGTCGGGGCATCTTCATCCATTCTCACAACATGACCTAGCCTAGATCTTCCGGAGAATTGTTTTCTCAAATGCTGCCCAATATCAACGTCTTGTAGACTGTGTGTTTGGTCTGGCGAGTGGTGGCCTTGCTTTTGAGTTGCTTGCTCAGACATTGCTTACTCAATCCGCTTCAAATTAAATTTAAAGTATATAATGCATTGAGCCCTTGTAGAGGTAGCAGAAGGAGAGGACCACCTTTGACCTTGATCTAGGCTTAGTAAAGCTAAATCGCCTGATATTGGATTTATAAATATCGAAGGCTTTGACCATTTGTGGGAGAGGTACCAGAAGGAGTTGACCAATGGGTCCCATCTTCGGATCGTCCGTTCTCTTGATATTATAAACCTAATTTTTAGCACAATATTGAGCATTTTGTGGGGAGGTACCAGTAGGAGTGAACCGAAATTCCCCATCTTCGTACTTGAAATGTCGCGATGGGCACCAGATGGCCAGATGGACGGACGGGCATTTGTAAATCGATTTCAAATTTTTTGAAACTGATTTGTTCCAAAGAAAAATGGGTTCTAAAACCAATATTTCGATGAGGAATATTTTTTCCGTATCAAAGTGTAAAGTGTATCGAAGCGTATCAATAGTAATATTTTTAAAGATGTGAAGGGATTTTTAAATGAATTCTAAAATTTCAAAACAATAAAGACCTCAAATGAATTGGGATCAAAAAAGAATACAAAAAATTCATGACCTACCACAAAATCAGAAAAAAACCAACAACAAAGGCAAATGACATACAAAACATACAACACTAAAGACCTCACACAAATACCACGACCCACTTTTAATTTCTTTGAAGGATTCAAATTCAGAGAATTTCAATAGAATTTTTCGTTTCGCCTGAATCCCAGACATATTTATACACATTTCCTGGAGTTGGTTGGTTGGTATGCAGAACAAATATGAGGTGGGTACTGCCATTGCCAAAAAAAGAAGGAACAAAAACAACAACAGCAAAAACACGTGCTTAGCAGTTGCTTTCAAAAACAACGGAGATTTTTAGCATTTCATATTACGGTTTGGAATCTCATTCATTTGCCGGTCTTTTTTATTCTCATATTTCAAAGAATGATGCCTCTATCGCAAATTTTTGGTATTTTTTCCATCGAATTAGGAAAATAAAATTGAAATAAATTCAATCACTTACACATTAATATATAAATATAGATGTATATTGGTATGAATGTGTATATGACCTACATTGACATGATATTGAAAGAGGTCACGAACCTAAAAATTAAGGAAGGAGGGAGTAATCAACTCTTTACTCTCAAAAGAAACAAATAACAATTGTCAACAAATACAAAGCATATGTTGCAGGCTATTCAAACATTGCTGCATACTTTTAGGGGCCGCCTAAATCCACCAAATGGTCTAAGTCCACAACCAATGCAAAACTTCTATTCGCTTTGTATTAAATTTGCAGATGGAAATATGACCGACCGTCACAACAACCGATTGGACTTATGAATGGAAGGATGGATGACAAACAACTGTACATACATCATATCATTTAAGTATTATTAGGTCGGTCTCCACAATCATTATACACGTAAAAAGACCGACAAACTGTCGAAATATTCATATTTGCCACCGGCTGGAAGCATTAACCCAAGTTTTCGCATTTCGGATCCATTCGTTATGCATGGCAAACAAACACAAATAGCCAAAACCGAACGTCGAATTGAAAACCCCCATTTCGTAATCTCCAACAAGTGTGAGTACAAGTTTGATTGTGTGTGTGTGTGTGGTATGATGCGATTAACTTTGTTGTTGCATCCAAAGGATGTCGGGCCACAATTGAAATCTTTCATTCTCCATTGGAATGCTGCTGCTGGCGGCTAAAGGCAATGAATGCTGGTTTAGCTAAAATTCTAACGGACCAGCCACCATATCTTGCCGAGCCGGCTTGGATAATTTACAAGAGTCTGCACGGTCTATATGTCTGTCTGTTACGTAGGTCTGTATATAGTGTGTGTGTGTGTCTGTTATGTAGGTCTGTATATATTTATGTAGTTATACGATTTTAAGTGAAAACTTTCATTTTTGCCATGTTGGCATGGCACGGCATGAATGAACGACTACATCGACGACGACGACGACATTGACACAGACTAGTGGTTCAAAGTAGTTCGTGTTCGCCTATCTGAATGGCTGTCTCGCTGGCTAATGTTGCTGAGGTCGTCAAACGTCCTTGAGTTAAATATTCCAAAATAATAACAAAGACAACAACAATGGCAGCTACATTAAGAAACAGAAGGTGGATGCAGCCACACCGCCAGCCACAACCATTAACTATGTCGGGAATGCATCCAACCAGATGCAGGGTGCTTTGGGTTATGAATAATATCAAAATGAAAATATAAATATGTAGCCAATATTAAAATGTTCCAAAACAAATTCATATCATATGTAATTGAACTTATCTCTCTAATATCGGAATCTTGGATGGAGCAAGTTTTCCATTAACTATATAAATTAATATAATATATACACTCAGCCTGTGGTTTACGGAGGTCTTCGAAATTACATACGTGTTTTATTATTCGCTTTGTATAAGGTATTATATGCTTTTATCAAACAGTTTTCGGATTAAATATTGACCAACTCGAATTAGCTTCAAACTAAATTTACATATTTATAAAATATTGACCCTTTGTTAGGAAGGTTCCAGAAGGAGAGGACCAATAAATCCTATCTTCGAACTTGGTCTAAGCCTGGTAAAGGCAATAGGTTGTCAAATGAATTTTTTTCCAGTAAATTTATGTTTGTAACAGGAATTTTTTAAAGGCAATAGGTTGTGCCATGTTTGGTTCAGATCGGACATTCCATTCGCCTGATATTGGATTTGTAAATATTAAACAATTTTATCAATTGTGGGGGAGGTACCAGAAGAAGTGGACCAATGAGTTCCATCTTATGACTTTATCTAGGCTTGGTTAATATAATAGGTTGTGCCAAGTTTGGTTCAGATTGGACATTCCATTCGCCTGATATTGGATTTATAAATATTAATTGATCACTTGTGGAGGAGGTACCAGAAGGAGCGGAACGATGGGCCCCATTTTTTGGATCTGATCTAGGCTAGGTAAAGATAACAAGCTGTGCAGACTATCGTGGGAATGATGATAGGTTTTGTAAAGTTTGGATCAAACCGAATTTTTTGCACAATTTTTTGATGAAATTGGTTACTTCCTTCGAGAGGATTCCTTCGCCGGCAAGACAGGCGATAGGCCATTTGCAAACTCCAAATTGTGTGAAACGGATTTGGTGTCCAAACAAACATGTGGTGTAAAACCAATATTTCGATGAGACACAATTTTGGTGTATCAAAGTTTATAGAAGACCCTCATTAGAAATGTTCAAGGTTGAAATGTTGCCTGTGTCATTTGCCACGTCTACTATGAGCAGAACACAAGTTAAATTGTCATTTGGGGTCAAGAACGGCAAAAAAAAGGGGTTTGGTCGATATGTTGTGGGGTGCATAAAGATTCCACTTCTACTGTTCGTTTTTTGAATTTTATCGAAAACTTTTAGGTAAAGAAATTGTTGTATATCAAGCGGAACAATCGCCATATGACCAAATTTGCGGGACAATGAACAATTTTCGGTTGGATTTGGGTCGTTTTCAAAGACCACGATACGATCGATTATTTACTTGTTTTGGGTTCGTACGTATATATGCATGATTCGTCACGTCTAACAACTTTATATAGGTCCTTTGAATCATTGCAATCGCATTGTTTTAAAATGCCAGGTCAACCTGCGAAGGTTTACCACTAGGTTAAAGTTTCGTTTTCTCGATGATAAATACTTTTTGGCCCCTACCGATGCCTATGAGGCAGAGGGTCGAACCATTTCCAACGACAATGGAGACTTGCAGCAGATTGCTACTCCTCCATCGATACGCACTCTTCATTGCAATATGCTGTGAGGGGGATTTTCTTTTGCATTGTTGCCAGTGCTGATATTGACATCGCTCAGTAGGGTATCGACGATTATCTCACAAAGGTCATGTATGGCTATGACAATGAAACGTAGACCCTTTTATCCCAATGGAAACGTCGATAAGTGCCAAGACCCAAAAAAAGCTCATAAAGTTCGGTGAAATTCGAACGGGTTCTTCACGATTTTATTCGACTACAATATCAGGGAACTGCGGTCAATAAGGAATACTACTTTGAAGTTATGCATCGTTTGTATGAACTGTGGAATACCCAATCATGGATTATGCACCATCATAACGCACTATTCCTAAATTAAAGGCACCGATGGAAGGATTCAATGCCTCGTAATCAAAAATAATGGTTACACTGTCGATTATTAGCTAGGAGAAATATTTGACCCATGCAGCTATTTATTGCAGGTGTCATTTGCTATTGCAGTCGAGTATTTTTTGTATCTAAATAATCACGACGGCAATATTTCCTGATACTGATATGCATTTTGATATTATTTATATATACACACACACTCAAATGCTAATATGTATGTACAATAGCGATTCTAATATTTCTTTGTGTGAAACTAATCAATCAGTATTGTGAGTATGTACCGCATGTGTACGTTTGTCTGTATGTATTTGCCATTAAAATTATCCACCATACTACTATTTGCCAGCAAATAAATACAGAGAAGAGCGAGTCAAAAAAAAAAAAAAATAATACCAATTGTCGATAGCCACAATACATACACACACTACATACCTACATACAATCGAATATACATACATAGGAGATGACGCTGTCATATTTACGATGCCGGTACAAAAGGTTATTGACCGACAACGGTGCAATGTAATTGCAATATTTTGCGGTGGCGGGGGAACAGCATGAGGTTGTGCCGTTCGCCGGCAACAGCGGCAGAGGCGGCGACGGCCTATAACTAAGCATTGCGATTAGTTATACCACCAATGTGCCAAATAATGACAAAATGGAAAGAGAGCGTGTAGAAAGAAAAAAAAAACAGTGGTGTGGTGTGGAGGTAGACTCAGCTGTTTTGTTTATGGGGTCGGTGTCATAAACAAAAAAATACAAAACAAAACAAAAAAAAATAGCAATAACTTAATTGCAAACGTTTAATTTGGATGTGTAAATAATAAACACAGAACTAAAAATGGTGTACACAAAAAAAAAAAGTCGTTTTGGGCCCGACAGACATACATACAGATAGACACACACATTATTACATAGCAAAAATTTTTACACAAAACGAAGACAACGAGGCAATAACAAAGTTTTCTAAATGTGTAAAAAATGAATGAAAGAAAAAAGGAGGAAGACAACAACAACAACAACAATAAAAACAAAACAAAAAAAATGAATGTAATGATGTTTGTTTGGAGCGGGGGTAGGGTGATGTTGCGAAGTGTAATGTAAGGTGGCTGGCTTTTGGAGTGTTGTTGGAGAATTTGCTAAAAAAAAAGAGGTTAGCAGTGTGCACTTGTTGTTGATGTTGTTGTGGATGGTGGTATTTAGTTCCGTTGCTGTTGTTTGCATGAAACAAAAACAAAAAATGTAGAACACAACCTTGAGAATGCCGCCGCCAACCAAATAATAAAAAACAACAAACGAGAGACTGAGTTTGATGTAGCATTGTATTTGTTGTTGTTTTTTATTTTGTGTGTTTGTTGTTGCTGTTTTATTTTTATATAAAAAAAGCAAAGCAAAGAAATTTATACGTACCCCAATCAAATACAAACTGAAAAAAATCACTCGGTCATACCCAATTACAACCATACATACATATTATGTATATCAAAGGTATGGTTTGTGTGTACATTGTGTTTCATTGCACATTTCTTCTTCTTCTTCCTACATATATATATTTTTAGTAGCTAAGCAAAAAAAAAACCAAAACAAAAAATAAATATATAAATAAAACGACAACACGTGAGCCCCCTTCAAAATATATGCGAGAGGCCGGTTCCTTACAATCGAACCCTCCATCCCCCCACCACCAAAAATAATGGGGGCTTGGCCTGTCGTTGTTATTATCTGAAGCAGCAGGAATTTTGTAACACATCCCCAAACCGATACCACTTTACAATTACTCCTACTACTACAACAACAACAAAAACACCGCCAACATTCTGATTCACTCACTGATTTTTCCCATAATAGTGGCGCTGCTGCCGCCGCCACCATTGACTCACAGATGATGAAGGCAATTTTGTGTTTTTTGTTAAGCTTTTTTATTTATATATATTTTTTATTGTTGTTGTTGTTTTTGTTGCTGCTACAACACTTGGTAGACATAACGTAGACAGACAGACTGAATGAAGGACAAACCTCCCAGACAATGTGACGTCGTCAAAATGAAAAAAAAAAAAAAAAAACAAAACAACAACAAAAACATCAAAAGCAAAAAAAAACAAGAGGAAGTAGTTGCAAGTATGTATAAATATGTAGGTATATAAGTGTATGTATATATGATAGATAGATGTGGAGACGAGCAGCAGAGCACAACAAGCGATCAAGTGCTATTTTTACACTGATAACCCAATAAACGAAAACAAAACTAAGAAAACTAAAATAAAAGTAAAAACTAGAAGAAAAACACAGACGCAAATACTATCAATGGCAACTATACCTGGATTATGTAGTCCACAGAAACACACACAAATGATTGCATTTTTTTGTTGCCGGGATGAAGAAGAAATAATTTCGTTGATTTCAAAATTAATGAAATGCTTGGTATTAGGTTAAAGAATATGATTCAAATGTCTTTAGAACTACTATTGGTTACCCTCACGTAAATTCAACAAATTTACTCCAACATAAATTTCAGTATAATGCAATTATCGCCCATGTGACATGTTCCGAGAGTTTTTGAATTCCCATACTTTTTTAAATTCCCATGTTGTGCAAAATGGTGTGCTCAATCTCGAGCGAAAGTGCGACTCGAAAGCATTGCTATGTTCAATATGTTACGAAATGTGTTCAATAAAAGATCATATGTTTCATTGGAATTTTCAATTTGTTTACCAACAAAATTAAGAAAAAAAATATGCCTGCTGGCTTATTAATTGCCCTGGTTTCTACCAGAAAAAGTCTAATGATACTGGAACGTGTTAAAATAAGCATTTATGGATATTTTGAGAGAAGTGGGTCCTTTCATACACAAGGGTGCCATTCCCGAAAGCCTCCACTTAGCAAGTACATTAAGATTTCTGGCTGTTGGTGGGTTTCAGGGGGTAGTGGCAAATGATTTAAATATAAGTGTTGATCGCACAACAATGTGTAAAATATTGTGGAGAGTAATGAAAGTCCTGAAAGACAAAGTGTGTGCAAACTGTGGACAGCTGCAGACCAGGATCCAGCCATGATGCTTTTATTTGGCATATGAGAGCTGCTAGGCAGCATTAACAAAAGAGGAAATGGTACGCAAAATAGTTGGCTTGGGTAAATTCCAGTCAGGGTGGAAAAATTGGGCTGGGGAAATGTTGGCTTTTCAAATTGGAGTCTATTCGGTTCAAAAACAAGTAAAAAAAGTGGCAGGATCCCAGCCCTATTCGTTCACATAGATCCAAATTGTACCATATATAGAATCATTTAGTATTTTTCTCACTTATAAGTTCGAATTTCCAACACTACCTCAATCCTTTACTCTAACAATAATTTGAATTTCAAATATAAGTTTTTCATCTCTAGCCGTTCACTCAAATCTAAATTGAAATACATGTAGAACCTCCATGCCTCAATCCTACACAACAACAACAGTAATTTCAATTCCATATTTTGGGATTCCCGGGATTAAATTTCAAGATCTCATCCCTATCCGCTCACACTAATCTTATATTTTGTACCATTTAGTCTTTTCGTAGATATAAGTAAGAATTTCCTAAACTGCATCAACCTTGTTCCCATACCATTCCTTTCGTCTCATATTGGATATATAAATATTGAAAATTTTGACCATTTGTGGGGGAGGTACCAGAAGGAATGGACTAATGGGCCTCACCTTCGGACTTGATCTAGGCTTGGTAAAGATAATAGGTTTTTCAAGGTTTAGTTAAAATCGGATAGTCCATTCACAATTTTGACCATTTTGTGGGGGAGATACCAGACGGAGTTTTCCGATATTCCTCATTTTTAAAACCTCAACTAAGGGGAAAAAATATTACGATACCCAAATATTGTTTAAAATCGATTACTGCCTTCAAGAGTTATCGTGCGCATCAGCCGACCAGACTGACGGACATTTGTAAATCGACTGAAAATTGTCTGAAACAGATTTGGTGCAAAGAAACATTGTTAGACCCTATTTCGACGAGAAACATTTTTGGCGTAGAAAAGTGTATATAACATCATTAGCCATAAGGCTGGAGGTATAAAGAGGCGAGGAATCGGAGAGAATAGATAAACTTTGGGATATTATGGTCGGTTTAAGACTCTTATACAATTTATGGTATCTTGACAATTATGTTATGCCGATACAAAGTCTCCATGAAGAAAAAAGTAGGTTAAAGCATCTAACAAAAATGGGGTAGAAAACTAATATCAAATAAGGGTCTATTCGGTTGAAAAGCATGCATAAATTTCTAAAAGCTCCATATATTTGGGAGTGTCGTTTTATGGGGACCGATAATTCTCATTTTCAATACCAAACATCAGAGGAGTAGCAATGTATGTTCAAAATTTCAAAGCTATTTCTAAAATGCAGTCGTGTCTGTATGCCCTGAATCATCGATATAGAGAGCACCTGACGCAGGCAAAAATAGATTAGGGAAGAGAGAGGCACATTTGAAAACTTTTTGCTTTCAAGCCTCTTAAGTTTATTTAATTCATATTTGTTTTTTTTTATAAATTGATTAACTAATAGGTACATTCGATGTTTTAAACCTTTACACCCGATTCTTTTGAACAATCAGTATCAGTAAGATAATATCATATTCTAAGAGAGGGAAGAATGTTTCCTTTATTAGTCTCAGTAAAAGTATAGGTGTGTTCGAACTCAAGTTAAAAATGCAGCGAATTAAACTTATGAACTCTTTTAAAGTGGATTCTTTATCATGTCTGCCTTTTATTTACACTTCATCGTTTTTTTTTTTTTTGCATTATCCAAACAAACCTTTAAATATAACTATCCCACAATACCTGACGACCTACATCAACAACAACAACCAAAAAAAACCGTAAAATATAAACACGACCCCACACAAAAGAAATTGTTATCATCATCCGCATATCCTTAGACATGGAAACGACTAATTTGGTATTTGTTGTTGTTCTTGTTGGTTGGTTTTGGTGGCATGCATATACAACACGGAGGTTGAAACCCCATCCATTCATTCATTGGTTCATCCATCTCATCGGCGAGGTTGTCGACATCGACATCATAGGAGATATGTTGGTGGTAACCAAAAACCAACCACACACACACAACAACAACAATTTAACATGAAGAACAAAAACAATGGAGACAGCACAAAAAAAAAACATAACACAGAAAAAAGAACATTAAAAATACCAAAACAAGGAAGGAAGGAGTAGAGTAACAAAACAAAAACAATGTCCCCTTCCAATAGCAAAAACAACAACAAGAACAACAATATCAATGTAAAATTCAAGAATAACAGCAACAACAACAACGGTACAAGTCTAAGCATTGGCCTTGACATTGACCCAAATTGGTTGGATGACGGCAGCAGCAGCAACAGCAGGCAGGCTGACGGGCAAGGCAATGCTTTCGCCAATGGTTATGGATTTAGACGACTTGGAGGAATGATTATTACACCATGCCAAGTAGTATCGTATAGATAGTCATGGGAATTCATATCGACTTGTTTATATTGGTAATAATAACAGGATTACATTACTATCCTTGTAAATTACATCTTTACATTCACTTATTTACAATTTCGTGTTCTCAGAACCATATCGTTTTTTATGATATACAATTTTTATGGTTACGATGCGAAATTGAAGTTTCTATTACATGTTTATTTTAATATATTCTCTTTTGCAGCAAAGTGGTTTGCTAGACATTAATATACATACATCGCCATAAAGAGAATATGGGTCATGCACTACCTACCAGAAATAAGATCAATACTGGGTGAGATAAAAAAAACTGCATCGAAGTCAAGCGCCATAATTTTTACACTTTTTTTTAAATTTATTGAATGAAAGCAAAAAATGTCGGAAATAGCGTCAAATTTTAGAATAAATTTAAATTTTATGTTTAGATTTAGAATAAATTTAGATTTTGTTCGAAGGCCTTTGGCGCGAAGGCCAATGAAATCATCACACGCTGCCCGATTGTTGCTCTGCTTGAGGTGATCGACACTTTGCCCTTTGCCTTTTTTAGTGCCACACTTTGCTTTTTTTTAGTGCCAACCTTTCTTTCCAAAATACTCCAGACACAGATGTTGGTGGCCATTGTGCGCTGGAAATGAAGCGAGGAACCTCATTTTGAAACCATTCTTGGGTGGCACATCCACCATGGTCCTGTTGGAATGTCCAAGGTCTGCGGCCAAAATGTTTGCGTGCCCAAGGCTTTAATACACCCTCCAGAATGATGATATCGATATTCGATTAATACGAGCGAAGAGCTACCCTCGGCTGTTATGGTGGCCCACACCATCACCACGGCCGGCGCTTGAATTTTGGTGGCCAACCGAAGGTTCACATTTTCAGCGGACCTCTTTGGCAAGTAAACACGATAATTTTGTTTGTTTACAAACTGCTGGACAACGAATGTTTTCTCATCGAAGAAAACAAAATTCGGCAGTTCACCACCTTCGGCTATGCTCTTTAGCTCTTTTCAGTTTATTTTCTTTCTGTTCCATCACGAATAACTTTTTTCTGGAAAATTCTTACCAAAATGCTTTTGTACGCTTGTAAACAATATAATGACCTGTCACTGGAAAATTTTTAACAGCTTCCGGTCGAGTGGCTTAGAAATGACAGCAGTTGGTTGCAGTTTTTTCATCTCACCCTGTATATAATGTGCATCGAAAAACGACTTTTCTTTGGGACGGTATTAAAGACTAACCCTTAACCATTAATACACCAACACGCAAAAGCTACAGGTACTCCATAAACCAATTACTCAGGACCATGTTCGGAATATTCTCACCAGAAACAAACCAGAAACCCATGCGGAAGCAGGTTTAACGTAACGTATGAAATGGAAATGGATTAGCCACAACTTAAGAAAAAAAATGTCCATAGCAGAATCTTGAATTTAATCCCCTAAGATCACGAAATCAATGTCGGCCAAGAAACATCAGGAACAAAGACAAAAAAATTATTCAAGGAAGAAGCATATCGAAGTTAATTTTCGCCTTTTTCTTTAATAAAACTGGTCATTTGGCGACTGTTCCGCTTGAGCACCTCTGTGCTTGCCCGAAATTTACGGAGAAATTCGAATAAAGATCTTACACATCGCCGCTCAAACCACCTTCTTTTTCACCGTCCAAAAAATGGAATTGGTGGCTGGATTGATTTTTCCAGCTAATATCGTCTTTAAATACTAATATTTATGCCCTCAGCCTTATGGCTAATGAGGGTAAATAAAAAAATATCAAAATATTGTTTTTTTTTTTTATTTTGTCCAAATTGGTTGTAGACAATATGAAGTCGACTTACAAATGTTCATTCGCCCGTCTGAAAGGACGATGCGCTCGATAACTTTTGGTAATAACCAATCTCATCCAAGCTTGGCAATTCATAATATATTTAGCAAATATAGATCAAGATGACCAATCGGTCAATGGTTTCAGTTACCCCTACATAGGATCAGAATTTTAAAAACATGCCAATTTTATATGTAGAGAATGGACCATCCGATTTGTTCCATTGATTGCACATCGTAATGTTTTTAATATTACCTAAATTAAATCCCAAGATGGAGATCTGAATGGCAATTTTTCCTAGAGAACCACCCAACCAGTGTTGCCAATTTAGCACTTTTAGTGCTAGATTTAGCACTTTTTAAACTCGTTTAGCACCAAAAAAATGGGTCTAGCACCTAGCACTTTTTTTAGCATTTTTTATTTTCCAGTAATTTTTTATAATTTTTGTTTCATCCCAACAAATTTTCGCGTTTTTCGATTTCATATTGACACATTGAAATTCCCCTATGTTGAATTTGATTTTCCAATGTTAAAAAAGTGACAGTAGATTTGTAAGCAGGTACTTCATATGGTGACTATGACATTGTCTGCTAGTAGATTGTTTATTTGAAAAAAAAACAAAAACAAATAAAGCGTTCCATTGGAATTTTCTGAAAATAGAAAAATTCCGGCAAACATATATTTTTATACCCTTCACCACACTATGGTCAGGGTAATATATATTTGTGCATATGTTTGTAACATGCACAAGGAAACGAGATAGACACACGGTTCCTTTCGAGAATATGCATCGAATCACTTTTTAAGCCGATTTATGCATGTCCGTCTGTCTGCCCATGTTAAATTGTAAACAAAGTACAACTCCCATTTTTGATTCGAATTCGATTACATTTGGCAGAGCTTATTTATTTGGGGAAATATGTTCAGATGTAGATATAGATTCCATATATATTTTCGTCCGATTTTAGGTAAGTAGGGCACACAAAGCCCTATATATTCTTCGATTTGCACGAAATTTGTACATAGGGTAATGAATTAAGCCTAAAAAAACGCGTGTTAAATTTCGTGAAAATCGGTTCAGATTTAGATATAGCTCCCATATATATTTTCGTTCAATTTAATGTAAATGGTGCACCAAAGTCCCTATTAATACATCGATTTGCACGAAATTTGGCATAGCGTACTGAATTGAGTCTAGAATGATGGGTGGTGAGTTTCGAGAAAATCAGTCCAGATTCCGATATATGTAGCTCCCATATTTATTTTCGTCCGATTTTATGCAAATGGTGCACCAAAGTCCCTATATATCTTACGATTTGCTTGCGAATTAAGCGTAGAAAGACGTGTGTTAAATTTCGTGAAAATCGGTTCAGTTTTAGATATAGATCCCATATATATTTTCGTTCAATTTAATGTAAATGGTGCACCAAAGTCCCTATTAATACATCGATTTGCACGAAATTTGGCATAGCGAACTGAATTGAGTCTAGAAAGATGGGTGGTGAGTTTCGAGTAAATAGGTCCAGATTTCATTATATGTAGCTCCCATATATATCTTGGTCCGATTTTATGTAAATGGTGCTCCAAAGTACCTATATATCCTACGATTTACATGAAATTTTGCATATGGTACTGCAAAATTTCTAGAAAGATCTATGTTAAATTTCATGAATATCGGTTCAGATTTAGATATAGCCGATTTTAGGTAAATAGTGCACCAAAGTCCCTTTATATCCTTCGATTTGCACGAAATTTGGTATAGGATACAGAATTGAGTCTAGAATGATGAGTGAAATGTTTCCGAAAAATCGGTTCAGATTTCGATATAGCTCCCAAATGTAAATATATACTCACTCGATTTTGCATTAATGATGCACCGAATTTCTAATATTTGTGCGATTAGCTCGAAATTTTGTACAGCGTATCAAATTGAGACTATAATGGCGTTATTGCGTTTTGTTGAAATTGGTGCAGATGAAGCCATAGCTTCCATATGTATTTCGAAAGGGTGTCTGATTGAAATTAATTGATTACAATTAATTACAGTTACTTTGGGTTATTGGGGCGCTGCCGTTAACCAGCAACCCCTAAATATGTATATATTAATAATTTCTGATAACGAGATTTTTTACTCAATTTGAAATATCAAATTAAAGGCAATTCGATTTTAAAATGTGTTTATGAGGGCTACGCTTAAAAGTGGACCAATGTTGATAATTTTTGGTAAGAAGACTTTCTACACAGGGAGAATCCGCATAGGTTGAAAAATGTGCCCAAATCCTTAAAAAAAATCTAATATTGGGTATGTTGTACACAAAAAAGACCGATATATTTAATTTCCAATTCCACATGTCCTAGGGGTAGTGCAATATATGGGCAAAATTCCAAAGCTCTGTTTTCAATATTGCGACCTTAATCGGATGGACATGGCTAAATCGACAAGGAGTAGCCTTTAAGAATAAATGGGGTCTCTGATGAATATTTCATTATTACATATTAACAATTTTGTTCATTTAATTTTTTAGCACATTTTTCTGGCACTTTTTTTAAATTTCTAGCACTTTCTAGCATTTTTTTCAACAAAATCTAGCATTTTTTCTCAACAGAGTTTTGGCAACACTGCACCCGACAGATATTCACCACTTCGATAAAAAATAAATAAATAAATGGCGTATCATTTATGCCTCAAACCTGACAGGCCTTCATTATCATACTACAGTAGTTTTAATTTAGTTGCTTTGTACATAGCTACACTTTGGATTTAGCTGCACAAAATTAAAAATTTTGCATTTAGCTGCACAGAGAATATCAAGTTAAAAGAAAAACAGTCGTTCACATAATAATAATGGAATAAGTATATGCGTTACAAACAATAGTCCTTCTGTTTCATTATAATACACTTAGCATTGATCCCATATTTCAGAAAATTTAACATTGTCCCATTTTTATGCAGTGATTTCACTTACGTGCACGTTGAGGCAAGTAAGTGGTTTAAGGTGTCTACACTGAAATAATGGCATGTGTTTTTTGAACAGGTAAGTCAAAACTACCGTAATAATAGATTCAGTGAAACTATCGGCTATATAGGAGCATTATATCTGCTAGCACCCCACACTAACCCACCCCATTTTGAAAAATTAGACCGACTGACACACTTTTTTACTTGTTTATAAAAATATTTCGCTTTAAAACATGTAAACAACACTTTAGCAATCGCCGATAATAGTAAAAGGTAAAAAGTTTTACTGGTGATTACATTTAATTTAATTCAGAACTAATTACTACTACAAATTATCTTTTGTATAACACAGTCAAGCTTGCCTATTACGAACTCATGAAAGCCGAAGTTTGTTTCGTTATGTACGGCAATTAAAAAAAAGGAAAAAAAAACATTGTCATCTCTTTGGTGATAAGTCATGTGAGATCAGAAAATATATCCGACATAACCAGCACATTTTCTAATTTTCTTCATGTTTGTTATATCATCCATATAAAGCTGCGCGGTAGTCATATTTAAAAACTTCGTACATTTCTTGGTAATTATTTCTGCTTATACAAAAAAATGTCGAACAAAAAAGTCTATTGTTATTCCAGAAAACCGAAAAAAAACTTTGGCATTGTAGTGCATTTTAAATAGAAAATCCGTTAAATGTCATTAAGCTTTGATCCAAATCAACGACAAAAACATTGTGGAATTATTGAGGGGAGTAGCGAGAAAAAAATGTGAAATACAATAACGCTAAATATGAAAATATGAAAACGTATTTGAACCATGGCCGGCCGAAAAATCAACAAAACAAAAACATTAGAAATGTAGCGACAATCATGTATTGCGATGACGTTAGGTAGGACACAGCAGATAAACAAACCAACCAACCAACTAACCGACAGTTAGGCCGACCGACTGATCGGCAAAAACATACATACATATAACTAAACAAACGATAAAGAGATACACAATACACCGACCATAAATAACTGTATTGTCATTTGAATAAACAATAGATTTGATTGTCTGATTGACTGACGACGAGGACGAGGAGGCTTTGCATACGTTATGCGTTTTTGTGTTATTCTTCTACGTTGCTTCTATATTTGCCCATATTCAGATTGATGACTATGGGGTAGACGACTGTATACTCCATGGGGAGACAAACCCGCCACCACACCGCACCACAAATATAGACGACAAATAATTGGATAGACGAGACAAATGACTGCATCATCGCTTTTGAGTGGGGGCATAGACTGAGAAAATCTGTGACCACCAACAAATAGCCCCGTTTGTTGCAATGAGTCACCCACCAGCCAGTCATGTAGTGTGATGATGTTGTTGGAGGCGGCAGTGGTGGTGGTGGTTACACTGCGTTTATTCGTGACCAAACAATCAAATGATATCTGTGTTATTTTTTTGTTTTTTTTTTATTATTATTTGCTCATAAAGTTGCATTGCAATATTTGCCAATGTGAAGGTGGGGGTAGTTGGATAATTTCAGGATAAAATTAGATTTTATCATTACCTACAATGTTACAAAACTTTAGGATACCTTTGTAGTAGATGAATTTTGAAACGAACATTAGGGAGTTGGGATCATATTATCCCATAATTCTGTGACTAATATAAAGAACGCATAATACCCTAATGCGTTACCATTAGTTTACAATATGTTCTTCATCCTGAAGTCCTTCATAGAAAGGCCCTGTATTTCAAGCAACAGATTTTTCATTCCCATAATTAATGAATCCAGCCAATAATTTAAATGTGACGAAGTAGTACCCCACTATATTTTATTTATTTGCTTAAACGTGTTTGCAATATTTCGTTGTTGGTGTCACTTTTTGGCCAACAACATATAACAAATAGCCGGAGACAAAACAACACACCTAGGTCACACACATACACATACACATTATTTCATTTGGTGTTCGTGTTCTCCTGGTTATACTTTTTATTTGACTTTGATTGCATTCAAAATGAGTTGGCTTGGTCCCACAACCAAGTGGCGGAATAGTCACCACAATAATGTCAGACCGGGGAGGAGTCTTTTTGATGCCATAAATTAGTATTTTGTTGCATTTGTTGTGTTATACGGCAAAAATAAATTGTTACTCATTTACAGATACGACGAGATGTCGTTATCGCGTTGGGCGCCACATAATAAACATTGAACAATTATTATACACAGAGAGAAAAATCTCAGTACTAATTGTAGTGAAAATCAGTTTTTGGAATTTGTACACTTTGTGGGGGGAGGAACTAGAGGGAAAGGTACCAAAATTCGTCATGTACAGATTAGATCTAGGTTTTATAAAAATAGTGAGACGTGTCAAAAGAAAAAATACCCAGCCAAGCGAATATTTAATCCGTTTCATATGAATTTTATTTGTGACACTTTTTGTGAGTGGTTCGGATTGGTACGTAGTAGTAGAGGCTAAAATTAGACTTTTCAATGTGGCGGATACACAATATATTTTTTTTAATCCTGACCATTTCATGGGGGATGTGCAACGAGTAGTGGGCCAATATGACCCATTTTCCATCTTTACATAGGCTTGGTAATCGCTTGACGTTTTCAAAACGTTTAACCTCTGTGTTGGGATGTTCCATGTTCGAACTTGATCTAAGTTAATAATGAATTATTATGATATGCAAAATGTGAATCAAATGAATAATTCCCCGTTTCGTGCCTGAAACGGATTTGATTCAAAGACAGCCGTAATTAGAAGATACTGCTCAACAAAATTTATTTCAATCCGAACCACTGCCCAAATTAAAGATATCGGTGAAAAAAGAAATTCAGTAAAAATCTTAGTTTCCGGACGAATTTGGAAGAAAATTTTTGTGAAATTTCGAAAGAAAATAAGATTTACTGAAAAAAAATCAGTCGATTTCTGAAGAAAATTTTTGAGAAATTCTAAGGAAAATTTCACTAATTTTGAGAATATGCCACTTCAATAGAAATTACTCTTCTCCGTTTAGGATATAAAAAATGGGAAAATATGAAATAATTTCTAAAAACAAGTAAAAACGTGTCCGATGGTAGCACCGACAGATATATACCCTCCTCCTCAGTCTATGGTTTGCTGAGGTCATCGGAATTATTCGTTTTATATAAAGCATATGCTTTAATCAATCAAGTTTATAAAATATTGAATCATTGTGGGAGATGTACCAGAAGAAGAGCGCCGACAAATCACACCTTCGGACATGATCTAGACTTGGTAAACATAATAGGTTGTGCAAGGTTTGGTTCAAATCGGGCATTCCATTCGTCTGATATTGGATTTATAAATATTGACCATTTTGGCCATTTGTGGGGGAAGGTAGCACAAAGAGTGGACCAATGGGTCCCAACATCGGACTTGACCTACGGACATTCCATTCTCCCAACATCGGACTAGATCTACGCTAAATATAATAGGTTGAGCAAATTAGGGTTCAACAAAATGGGTAGTCTTGCGTTTGCATGATATTATAAAATTAATTTTTAGCACAATTTTGACCATTTTGTGTGAGAGGTACCAGAAGAAGTGCACCGATATTCCTCATCTTCGAACTTGAGTCACATTTTTGGAGAATCAAAGTGTATATACTTTCATTAGCGTAGGGTATAAAAAAAACTTATATCGGAAATTAGAGCCTACGGAAAAAATGTTAGCTGTGCTGTAATTAATTTGACAAACCGCCCCTGGAATCGAAATTCGGAGAATACGTCTTCAAATGAATTTTCCCTGCAATAGCTATTGTGAGAGCTTCCATTTGGATTATTTGAATTTTGATTCATTAATAATTATGACCCTTTGCAGAAGATCGATATTGAGACATATTGTCCTATACTGAAAACGGATTGTCTGTAGAACTCTGGCCGATTTTATAAATTCTTTCCATGCTTAAAATATCTACAGTAAATCTAGACATCTCCTATAGCTCCATTATACAGTGTGCTGGAATACCTTCTAAGTCTTATTTAGCCTAAAAGACGTCCCACTTCAATAAATGGTGGGACTTTCTTCCCTGGTTTTTTACAAACAGAACATTTCCAAAAAGTTGTCTTCAAAATTTTCAATAAGTAGAAGCTTTTTTCAAGTTGTTGATGGGCAGAAGACTATGTATATTTTTTAAAACATTCATGGTAAAGGTTAAAGAAAATAGTTGCAGAACTTAACCAAGTCCATATTTGTCTTTTTACATGGAAGATTAATGGATAAAATGGTCTTTGAAAACTTTTTATGAGTAGATCTTTTTCTATAGGTCTTCAATGAATAGTAGCAAAAGTTTTGAAGGTATGATATATACGGATTTCCTTGACAGAAGTGTTGATGAAAGAATTCTAATGAAATAAGGACATCTCATATTTAACATTTAATTTTTCTATAACCCTCACCTTTAGATAGGAGACCTTTTAGAATATCATTTCAAAATTTTTCAATTTTTAAGGAACCAGGAACTTGTTTTGGGGAGACATTCTAATGATTTTTAGAACAAACTATTTTTAGTGGAATACCCATTCCGACATGAGGCAGGATTTTTTAATATCTTTAGATAACAAGTAGGGGTATTTTTAACGATTGATATTGTTGTATAATTGCACGTCTCTTCTCCTCAATAAATTTCCACATCAATATATGGATGCCTTAACCAAATTATCCAGGGATACAAATAGCTACAAAATAAAAAAATTCCAAAAACTGTCATCACTTACCTGATGAGGTGATGGTGAGGCTTGTGAAGGTTGAGGTGACGGACTGGGCGCATGACTCGGACTACTGCTTGGCGGTGGACCACCGTGCTGGGCATGATGAGGTGATGCTGGTGGCAGGGGATGACTACCGGGGCCAGGACTAGGTGCAGGCGATGAACCGCCAGGCCAAGGCCGATTTGGTTCCGGATACTGAAAAAAGAGAGACGAAGAAAAAAAACAAACAAAATAGTAAATAAATTAAATTGAACATTGCAAATTGGCGAAGGAAATAAATTAATAATTCAGCTGTTGTTTTCCCACAGCGCCCAACAACATGTTATATAAATAGAAAATACAACAAAACCCTATTTTTATAGAAAAAATATTTATAAAATTAAATGGAAAATGGATAGGGAGAATACAAAAAAAAAAGGATATATTTACGAAAAAAAATCACTAGTTTTTGTGGCAACTAATGTCGAAACAAATTGTATTTTTCCAGTAGTTTTTCTTTTTTTGCATCTCTGTGTGTGCGTTTTCTGTGGAACGCTGCGTTTTTTCACTTTGTTTTTCTGGTTTGTGGCTACAATTGAACAACAATTGTAAAAAGAAAAAAAAAGTTATGGACATGTGTGTGTGAAAGAAAACACGTCCGAACGAAATGTTTTTCTGTGTCCTTGTTTCATTTTTTTCTTTTTGCTGAAGTCGAAAGAGCACGATTTTGTTTGATAATGAAATGAAAAACATTGTGTGTGTTGTGTTCACACAGCTCCATACACACTATCACATACATACTGATGAAGATTTTGTGAAAAAAATCTACATACATATGAATAAAATTAATCCTTTATTAAAATTACATGTGCAGCATTCATACCACAACGACGTAAATATAATAGATTGAAAAGTATTTTTTGTGTTCCAGAAATATTTTTATTACATTTCAAATTAATGATTTATGTCAATTATTTTTAATACGTTCAATAAAAGATTTGGATGTCATGTGGTTACATGGAAATAAAATAAAAATTAGCAACTACACATATAAATATATAATACTTTTTATTTTTTATTTTTTCGAAAGTTATGGCATATGTAGATTTTGCCTTTCTCACGTTTATATATTTTTGACAAATCACAGAAGGCTATAAGTCCTCAGAAGAATGATTTAAATTCAGAAAGATTTTCAATGTAAAAATATCTCTGGATGGATTTCTGGGGAACCTCAGAAACGTCTTTTAGTCACAGAAAGCCTTAGGATGGTGGACATCAAAAAAACATCTCCTATCTATGAGTTTTATAGATGACCCCAAAAATGTATTTTTATGGAAGTCATCAGAAGGGTCCTCAATCAAATCTATCTATATATCGAAAACAAAATCTTCCATGGAACATCTTAGAATACCTTCTATCTGCAGAACTAATCAGAGAGCTAAATCATTAGTAAAATACATCAAGTATATATTCTATAGAAAACTTTAAAAAGTTCTCCAACATGAGGATATTTTATGAAAGGGTCTGTATGAAGAAGAGAGATTTTGAATTTATGGAAGATTTAAAAGGTTTTCTATTTATACCCTCAGCCTTATGGCTAATGGGGGTATATACACTTTGATGAGTCTCATCGAAATATTGGTTTTAGACACCATGTTTCATTGGGCCAAATACGTTTCAGACAATGTGGAGTCGATTTACAGATATCCGTCAGTCTGTCAGGCCGGCTCGTGTGCACGATATCTTTAGAAAGTAGTATCGGATTTGTAATATTCCTTCCAAACTTAGTTCAAGTTCGAAGATGGGAAATATCGATCCACTCCTTCTGGTACCTCCCCCACAAAATGGTCAAAATTGTGCAAAAAAATAGTTTTATAATATCATGCTAACGGACTATCCGATTTGAACCAAACTTTGTACAACCTATTATCTTAACAAAGCTTAGATCAAGTAGGAAGATAGGACCCATTGGTCCGCTTCTTCTGGTACTTCCCCCACAAATGGTCAAAATTGTCAATATTTATAAATCCAATATGAGGCGAATGGAATGTCCGATTTGAACCAAACCTTGCACAAACTATTATCTTTACCTAGCCTAGATCAAGTCCGAAGGTGGAACCCGTCGGCCTATCCTTCTAGTATCTCCCCCACAAAGGGTCAATATTTTATAAACTTGTAATTTTAATTTGAAGCGAATTGAATAACCGATTTGATCAACAGCAAATCCGAAACCTATTTGATAAAAACCTTCTTTGATAACAAAACTTGTGTGTAATTCCGAGGACCTCCGCAAACCATAGGTTGAGGGTATATATCTGTCGGCAACATCGACTGACAATTTTTTACAAGTTTTCAATATCTTTTTTTCTTTCGAAAAAAGAAGGCTAGTTTCAGATCTCAGTTTCAGGTCTTTTAGACTCATTGATTGTCTTCTGGGCATAGTAAACATCTGAAAGGTGTTGGATTTATAGAAGACCGCTGATCAGAAATTTAGTAAAATATATCAGGAATTTCTTTTATAGAAGACTTCAAGGCTTCTAATCAGGAAAGTGGTTCAAGGACGATCATGAGTCTTTACCATTCCCTATTTTGAGAAGCCACTAAAATCTGTTCATCTATAAATTATCTCTGAAAATCTTCTTGTCGTCGAGGACCTTAGGGAAGTCTTTTGTATATAATGTCCCTGTATTGTATATCCATAGAAGACCTCTAGAAGACTGACTTTATCGCAAAGAAGTCCACTATAGCCTCTTGTATCTCTATATGTTTATAAAAGTTCTTTATGAAGTCTTCCGTTTTTGGAGAACATTCTAAAGATCAATTTAGAATCAATGGAAGTCTTTTGTCCACAAAACATATTGTCTATATATGGACACACTCTGGACGGGAAAAGGCATCCATATAGAGTCATATGAACGTATATAATATAATAAATATATTTGTTTCAAAATGATCTATTGAATACATTTGAAAGTGCCTTCTTTTTGCTATATATGACACACTCTGAAAAGTCCGTATTAATAAATATATATATATATATAATTTCTGTGGCCTGTGATGTCTGAAAAGTCCATTTTCTATATAAAAATTCTTTTCTTTTTGTAGAAGTCCATTTTGAATACATCTAGAAAGTCTTCTGTCTATAGAAAGTATGTGAAATGTATTCTACCTATTGGTCATCTACGAAGTCATATATAGAGAGGAAGGGTTTATATATGAGTCGGTTATTTTGAAAGAGGTTTAAGTCAATTTTTTTCTTATATTGAGAAATTTGTAGGTTTGAGTTTGATTTATTTCAAAAATATTGTTAAGTAATATTAATTTTGTATCCTTAAACATAGTAGAATATATGACGTAAAATGTTTTGTAAACTTTTCTAGAAAACCAAGATTTGTATCATAACATAAAATGGACTTAAACCACAAAATAAACGACTCATATATTAGAAAGTTCATCTACCGTAAGACGGACGAAGAGATGCCTATTAACTGTGGAACATGCCTGAATAGACCATCATAAACAGTTCGGTGGATTGGTCTTTTTTCTACTGTTGAAAAATCCTGATCTGTCGTTGTTGGGTATGTAGACCAGTAGTAGAAAAGCCGTAGCCGCATTATTAGGCCAAACTATGTTTTAAACGTTTTAAAAATCCAACATCAAACAATGCCATAATTTAAACACTTAAACATTAATATTTTCCTAATTGTTGCTATGTTGTTGGAAAAGAAAAAATCAATAATTCAAAAAAAAGAAGAAGAATTTTATTTTATTTGGTATTCACATTCCAATTCTAATTAACTATTCGGGCTGGATGGCTGGCTGACTGACTGAAATTCACAATAAATTTGTTTTAAATAGCAATGAATATCCTAAAGCACACAAATACATATACACACACACGTAAACACTCACACCTAATATAAGGACAAGCACACATACACACACACTTAGCAACAATTATTGTGCAACTGAGTTGAGTGTGCAGCACGTCAGTATGACAAACCAAAAAACGAATATGCAAATGAATGAATGACTGGCTGACTGGCAAACTGACTGACTGTCAGTCAGTCAGAAGGACCGACTGATGAACTCAAAAATTACAGAGAAATCATCGAACATTGAAAATGAATTAAAAATGTATAACAAAGGGAAGAAAAGGAGGAGGTGGAGGTATGAGTGGGAGACACACACACACACACAAAGGATAATAACATCAAGTCATATAGGGACGAGGCAATTAAATGAAATGCAAATGATGTCCGAGCAGATAATGTTAAATGTAGAGAATGAATGGAACACAAAACAATCGAGAAAAATCAAATGAATTCCAATGGTAATAACGGCGATGACTACGATGATGATGTTGGTGGTGGTGGTGGTGGAGTTGGTGATAGAACATCAATCATTATTTATTATCTGGTTGTTATAAAAAGGAGGTAAAGTTTTACACCAGATATAAAGGAAGCGTCAACATTATGAATGAAAATATTTTGTATATCATTTTAAGCTCACAGAAAACCCCAAGAATGTCCTCTATTTATAGAAGAGCTTAGGGGTGGCTTCTAAAACAAATAAAAAAGTGTCGGTCGGTGTTTGCCGACAGATATATACCCTCAGCATATGGTTTACGGGGGTTTTGGAATTATACACAGGTTATATTATTCAAATAGTTGACCAACAGTGGAGAGGTACCAAAAGAGGTTGACCTATAGATCTCATCGTCGGATGTAAAGTATGATTGGTACAATATTACGATGTGCTAACAATGAATTAAATCTTCGCTTCAAATTATTAAATTATTTGCATGTAAAATGTTGATCCTTTGTTGGGAAGGTACCAGAAGGAGAGGAACATTTTGTGGGGAAGGTACTAGAAGGAGTGGACCGATATTCCCCATCTTCGAATTTGAACTAAGTTTGGAAGAAATAATAAGATGTGTAAAGTTTGGATGAAATCGGTCACTTCCTTCAAGAGCTAACATGCGCGCCAGCCGGCCAGACAAGCAGTCGGGCGGACATTTGTTAATCGGCTCGAAATTGTCTCAAATATGGGGTCTAAAAGACAATATTTCGATTTAGCACATTATAAGCTTATCAATGTGTATATACCCTCATTAGCCATAAGGCTAAGGGTAGAAAAGTGTACGGAACTCAATTTTAGAAAAATCTCTAAATCTTTAGATTAGAATTCAAAACACAAGACTTTATTACGGAAGGCCTCACAAAGATCTGAAATGTAAAAAAAATTGCCTGGATAGTATTCTGTTTATAGAAGACCACAGATAACAATTCTTTCCATAGAATAACTTCAGAATGTCGCCTAGACACAAAAGATCTCCGAAAGGTATATTTTATATGACACCTATCGAAGAAGACCTCAGAAACGTCTTATATCTATAGAAGGTCATTGAAAGAAAATCTATCCACAGAGTTCCTCAAGAAAGCCTTTCATTTCATCATATTCTACAGACAGAGGACCTTCTACTCCGTCTGTATGTGTATGTGAACCAGATATAAAGGACCTTAGAACATTGTTCGATTTTTAGGTCATACGGCTATAGAAAATATTCTATCTATAGATCATGCACTTTATTGGAATATCTCTGCAATATGTCGTACCTATAGAATGCCCTGTAAAATCTTAAGTGCAGAAAAGACCTCTATAACTTCCTACTCTTGAAAACCTCTATAAAGTTTTCTTCCATAGGAAGAAGAAAACCTTCAGCTCTTCCATAGGAATAAGAATACCTGCAGCTCCTCTAGGAAAAAGGAGATCTACAGTTCTCCTCTAGGAAGAAGGAGACCTACAGTTCTCTTCTATGAAGAAGAATACTGTCAGGAAGATAATCAAAGAGTCTATGCAAGATCTCTTCAGAGCCTTGTCTTCTGCAATGTTCCTATCTATGATGACCTCAGGAAGAATAGACTAATACAGATAATCTGTAAATTTTTATTTCTATTTACTTCCTCTCTAAAGTTCATTTTATAGAACTACCTCGAAAAGTCCTAAAATTGGAAATCGGTAAATGGAAGGCCTTATAAAGACTTCTTGTAATAAAAGGAATGAGGAGGTTCTCTACCTCTAGAAGGCATCTTAAAAACCTTCTATGGACAGGAGGGATTTCTATTTATCAAGTGGGTCCTCTAACAAGCCACTGACGCCGAATCTTCTCTGATCTGTGGAACATCTCTGAATAGACTGCTATAAACAGACCTCGAAATTATATTTTTCTTTGGAAAAACTATATAAATTCATTATGTCTATACATGCTGTTCCAGAAATTCTATTCTTGTAAAACAATTCGGCTCCAAAAAAATTTTGTATTTTTTGTAGATAATTATCTGTTGTAGAACCTACAACGTAGATTCTACATCTGCATTTATACTACTCGGAACTGACTAGTATTTTAGATCTCTATTTGAAAATGCTTCTCACCTGATGCGTCGTATAGGCAGTTCGATGATTTGGTCCTGTCGCTGGGCCAGGCGGTGTTGGATATCTCTGGGGATATGGTGAATATTGAGATGGTGTTGTGCCTTGATTTGAAGATTGTGGCGGCGGTGGTGGACCACCTCCACTACCGCCACCACTACCACTACTACTTTGCTGCTGTTGTTGTTGCTGAGCCTGTTGCTGCTGCTGTTGTTGCTGTTGCCCGGGCTGTGGCTGTTGTTGCTGGGGCGAACTTGGATAGGAACCTGAGTTTTGACCTTGTGATGGCGGATATGGGGATTGACCTCTGGAAGTGTTTGTCTGCAAATAAATCCAAATAAAACGATAAGAAAATTAGTAAAAACAAATACATCATGACAATAAGAAGATTATAAATAATAATGTATGCAGTAAAAACAATTATCAAGATAAAACAAAAGAAAATTTTAATTAAAACTTTAATGTTTTTTTCTCATTCTAAAACTGTAATAATCATCAAATATCTTTAGAGGCAGGCAGACAGACCATCCATCGCTCTTTGAATAATAAAAACAAAACCCACACACACAATAACTTGAAGATTTAGTTAAGAATAACAAGAAAGGATAAAGTTGCTTAGATAAACATTGAAAAGAAATTAAAAATCAAAATCTTTTAAGAAAATATTCACTTGAATGCATTCCAAACAACACTGCACATCATATCTCTACTTCTCCTATCATCCCATATACCATAATTACGTCTGATGAAAGACATTTTTAGGAGAACATCAATTGAATGTGTCAATGTGTGTGTGAGTGTGTGTGTTTATCTCATTTGCATATTTCCCATGGAATAATAGAAGTGCAATTTACTTGCATTTGTACACCGGTGCGTATGATTGTCAATATGTAATTATGAATTATACGCTCCAGTTCACATTTGAGTATGAGTAACATGTATGTATGTATATAGGTAATAATTATATGTCTATGGGAAAGAGGTGAAACGTGTTTTTTACAGTTGAACTTCCATAACATGGACCACCATTATTCCGAACAAAAAAAAACTTCGTCTTATGGGGACTTCGAGTTGTGGAATAAATTATAATTTGCGTCCTGAGTACTGCTGTCATTACATTTACAATGTTATAAAGAAAACTACAGACACTCAGGTTAGAAAATTGAGCTAGGACCAATATTAAATATTTTTAGTAAGGATATTTTCTATCCAATGAGAATTCAAAATATAAAATTACAGCGAATTTGTTTAAAAAGAACAAAACTCTCCCAAAAATTCTGAAATTGAAGCACCGTTGTGTGTTTGATTCGGTTATAGCTCCGAAAACCGTTCACTCTCTTCATTTTCATAATTGAAACCATCATCTATCATCGTTTCCAACAACAATTATGTCATGCAAATCCTTTTAATGCAACAACGAACGAATGCCTAGCTACATATTAAATATAGAATTCGTTGAAAACTTGTTTTATGGAAGATCGATTATATTATTAAGGCAGTCTGCAGGGACTTCACCCGAAGCAGAGGGTGGCATCGATTGTTGTGTCATTAAAAATGAAGAACCGAATGTCAAAATGAATGAATTTTTCATGTCAACATCATCAATTGTGCAAGATTTTTATGTGTACAAACAAAATTATTGTTGCTTGCTGAGTGAGGAGGTCATACGCATGAGTTTGATTACAAACTGCTTGCATGATATGCAAGGATACTTGAATTTTCATGCATTTCAAAAGAGAAAATTAATACGATTTGGGAACAGAATTTATATCAATCGATATTAGGGTGATTCATTTGAGCGTAATAATCAGTGGGAATAACATTTCACCAAAAATATTTGATTGCGTAGTTTTTAGGCAACGATAGATGGCAGTACCCCATGATCAAGGAAGGCTAAAAATCGGACGAATAATCATCTCAGCGGAAAAAAAAAAAAATTTATCAAACAAAATCGAATATCGTAATGCTTGTTTAATTTATTTTACTATTTCGAGTTGTTGCAATGCCGACTCCTTTCTTCCGTTGACAAATTGCGAAATGTGAGAACATCTTCTATGTTCTAAGCTCCCGATCCACACTAATATGTCTTTACATTTAATTGAAGTAGATCTCTCATTGCTATTTGCTCGCTCTCTCTCCCCTCTCTTTATATCTCTTTCTCTGTACCTATACATATATCTACAAATATGCATTTCATTTCATTTTGTGTGTATATATGTGTGTGCTCCGTATGGATATATGTATAGCCAATATAAAATTAATGAATGGATTGAGGGAGTTTAAAACACATGATGTCCTGTGTCGCCTGCCCGCCACATTACTGACTGACTGGCTACGATTGAATTGTCATTATGTACAAATGTATATGCATACCTACATATGTATGTATATACATTTTGTACATAATATTTAATCGATTTTCCAATACCAAAAATTTCAACCATTCAAAAATCTCGGCAGTATAGCACACCAACCGACCAACAACATCATCAATATCCATATGCATACAGGAAAGGACAACGACATTAACACTCAAATGGGATTAACAGCAACCAGTACAAAAATACGGTATATGAAACAATACAATGACAACAACAACAAAACTTACAAATGAACTGAGAAAAATAATATATCAGAAAAGTAGTGGTGGAATATAACCCAAAGTATACTGCAATGGATTATGTCAGAGGATAACAATAATAATTGTAATCACACAAATATGAAAATATAGATTTGTTTAAATAATCAAGAAAATGTGGATAAAGGATGCAATGGAGCCAAATATGAGAATTTATGTTATTTTGCTTTGAAGAGAAGGGTTTTAAGTTCAGGTAGGCAGGTAGATTAATTGTTTTACAGTGACCCACTAAAGAAAGACACTTTTTAGAGGAAACATGGAAGAATTTTTTAAAGTTCCATGTCGGGACTTTGTTGAACAAAGGCCTTGCAAGGATACCAGTCGTTCTTCAGGGCATACTAATGATCCGAACACCATGATTTTTTAAAATATTTTTCAAGGGCCTATATGAAAGGTGGGGTTTTTTCAAAATATTTTTTCAAAGATTTATATAAGGCGTTGATTTTTTTTAAATATTTTTTTCAAGGATCTATACAAGGCGTGGATTTTTTCTTATTTTTTTAAGGATCTATATTAAGCCTTATAAAGAATGGAATTTTTTAAAAATACTTTTTAATAGCCTTATGAAGCGAGGATTTTTTAAAAAAAAATTATCAAAAGATTATCTTATTCAATGCGTGGATTTTTTTTAAATATTTCTTAAAGGGCCCTTATAAGGCGTGGTTTTTTTAATATTTCTCGAAGGACCCTTAAAGGCGTGGATTTTTTTAAATATTTATCGAAGGACCCTAATAAGGCGTGGATTTTTTTTAAATAATTCTCGAAGGACCCTTATAAGGCGTGGATTTTTTTTTAATATTTCTCGACGGACCCTTATAAGGCGTGGATTTTTTAAAAACATTTTTCAAGGGCTAACATAAGGCGTGGATTTTTTAAAAACATTTTTCAAGGGCTAACATAGTCGTAAAGTGATTTAAACTTCCATTAAAAAGATTATCCAAGCCAACCACAAGAATTCTGTCAAAGTCGTGTTTTTAAGAAACTTGATGTTTCATCGGTCTGTCTCATCTCATCTTCGAGAAAAATATATAAACCGTTCTATAATATTGACTTTAAACATAACTGTTATGGAATTTTGTTACAAAGTAAAACAAATATCATACACACCCATTTAGAACACACTTAAAGGGAACAAAGCTCAAATCACACAGCTGTAAAATTCCATTGTTGATCTAAATACAAAAAAAAAACAGCTGTTTTTCTCCTACAACTTACAACTTAAGCACATAATAACAATGCGGAGAACGGAAAACATGAACACAAAGAAGTGAAGAGCCATAAAAATAAGTGAGTGTGTGTCTGTGTGTGTGTGGGTGTTTGTTGTATTTTCGAGTTTTATCTTCATTGTCTATAACCTTTTATTGTTGCCCCAGTGTGGCATTAGAAACGCTTGGATGGTTGACTTGTTGTTAAGAGAGAATACCAACAATAATTCCACTTGTACACAAATAGCAACAACAACAAACAATGTGTTGCCTGCCACACATAATATCTACATGAAAGTCATTTTATTTTATATCATAACCACAGGGAGGAGAAGGGAGAGGATGAAGGAAACAAAAAATAATGAATTAGATAAAATGTTATTGCCGGTGTATGTGTATGTGTGCGTGCATTTGTGCGTCCGTGTGTGTGTGTGCGTCTTAAAATGTAATTAAGTCAAAGGATTATGTCAAAATATCAAAGACAAACTTTTAAAACCATATTATTAACACAAACGCACACAAAACATACATTCACATACACACACTCTCTCCCTCTCTCTTCATATATAAAACTCATTTACGCACAATGCGACTTGCAAGGTGGTATTAGTAAGAATATTGTTATCTAAAGCATATACTTAAATAGGATATTTGGGATTTTGATAGGCATCGAGGCATTGAATAGATTAATTTCGATTAATTTAAATGTATGACGGAGCTTCTTCTTCTATGTCTTTTATAATTATAGTAATTATTTTTCATATCCAAAGTCATTATATAGTTGAAATCAATAATAACTATACTACATTACCGGGCAAATGTTTTTATGAGGCAAATGTTTTCATCGAGCAAATGTTAAACGAGTTTCAGAAGTGGTTCGAGGATAACGCTGGCAAGTGTGTATTACTTCAAAGAGGACAAGATAGTTATTGATGAACAAATATAGTTTGATCAGGTCTCGTTTCATGAGATAGAGGCATCCTTGGTCAATTCTTTCTCCATATACATTCAATATTGCATGAACTCCTGGTCGTTAAAAATGTTCTATCTCATATTCCGCACAATTAGACAGTCGCTCCAAAAGGGCTCATACAGTATCAGGAAATTTTGAAAAAAAGTGATCGTGCTATTTCATTTGTGGATGAAGCACTTCGAAGCAAATGATCGGGGTTTTCTTTGAATATACTCAATTCGGAGTGGTACATCACAATTTTCCTACCTGAAGTCTTCGAAGAAATTCGATAAAGGACAAGAGAAGAATAATGGTGCACCATGACAATGTGAACTTTCACACATCTGCTTAAACCAGCAACTGAACTTAGTTTATAACTCACGAGGCATCACAAATACTAAACTTCAGCCCCTGTTTACACCTTTCAGCATAAAGTGGAGTGTATATCTGAATTTCGGCACGTTTTCCAACCTAATTTGGCTGTATTTTTTTTCTCATTGTTCATGTCTGGACCAAAAATTATTGAGTGTAGTCCCCATAAACGGTAACCCCACATCTATGTACTAAAAATGATTTTACTACACAAAATGGATCAAAATCGATCCCCGTTTTGGTTATAGCCCAATTAAACTCTAGCCCCCTATTAGGTAATCATTTTTTCTTCACGTCCTTTTCGGTATATTAAAGGTCCTATCATAACATGAGTTAATTTTACATATCTTCAATGTCATCCTCGTGGTGGAGGGAATAAAAAGTTGGACCGGGCGTTTTGCTTGCCAAATACTGATCAATATTGGTAAACTTTTGGTCTACTTTTTAAGCTAGCCCTAATACAATGATAACTCCCAAATTATAGAAGTTTGAGGATCTGGAACATGTTTTTCAACTATCCAATTAAAACCGACCGTAATTTAGTAAATTAGACTCACAGTGTGTAGAAAGTTTCTTTACAAAAAAAAAAAAAATAAATAAATGACATATGTTTTGGTGTACCGCCCGAATTTTATTTAATTTGATATATAAGGTCAATACCGGTCCAATTTTACGTATGTTGAAGGGTATAAAAATCCTCAACATACCGAAAAATTTTTTGTTCCATATACCCACAGGGGGACCGATATTATAAAGTACAGAAATTTGTAGAAAATCGTTATAGGAGACCTACACCTAAAGATGAACCAATATAGATAATTTTTAGTAGGTTGATTTCCCAACTAATCACCACATCCCAAAAAGTCAAACAATAATTTGGCTCGAAACGCGTTCCACATCTTGCTTCTGCCCAAATTGGGAATCTGTTGACACCATATATAGATTTCGAATTATAGTTTGATGTTTGTGAATCATTTATGATTAAATCATCTATATTAGCCCATCTTTAGGTATAGGTCCCCTCTAACGATATTCTTCAATTTCGGTAATGTATAATATCGGTCCACATTTAGATAAATCAATACATAAAACTGGACCTAGACTGATGGTTTTTTCTACCCATTCAGAACTCTAAAATCTTAATTACATTAAACGTACCGAACATCAAAGAAACCCGTTGTATGATCGTTATGTCTAAACGTGTGGATAGATGTTCGAATTTGACCCGTCTAACGAAGTGCTTTTGAAAAATTTTAGCTTTGTATATCGTTTTTTCATAACTAAATGACAATCAACCATGTCTGCATCAGTTATGGCTGTCACGTCACATGAAATCCCCTCAAAAATCTCCCATTTTCAAAATATCGCATGGAGAAAATCGATTTTGGGGAATCATTCCAATAATCTTCAATATTGACACTCATCTATAAAAACTTTTTTTAAATACAAATCTACTCAGATCAAACAAATGCCACCTAAAGTCACATACGAGTATAAAAGCTCTTTTACACATGTCAAATGAAAAAAGAACAACAACATTCCTCTTTTGGGGCGATGCAGTAGAAGGCACGCAAAACATGCAAGCATGCATGCAACACATTTTCCCTCAAACCTAAAAAAAGAGAGAAATTGAATGAAATGAAAAAGCAGCAAAAGTTCGCATTAAACACACCGGAGGTACTGCTGCAGCTTTTGTATGGCAGCATAGGAATTATGTGAATTTAATAGACACAGCCATCAGCCCGCCAGCCGAGCCAGTCATTAGAAATGTTTTACGAAATGAAATAAGAGGAAAACGGCACTAACATGTGACGACGACATGGAGTAGGACCAAAAAAGCAATGCGAATATTTTATGACAAAATTTGTAGAAAAAAGTCCAAGAAGAAAAAAACATTGCCGGCAATGTAAAAATCAAAGGAAAAACTCACACAAAGGAGATCAAAAATCATTTGAGGAAAAAACTTCTTAGAGATGATGTAAAACAATGCCAGACAAATAGGCAAACTGCTGCTCGCACAGCTCCCCTTCGAATGACATCTAAGACAAAAACGTAACGATGAAAAACAGCAAAAAAAACACAACGTTCTTTAAAAGTTCTGGCTTCTGAGTGTTACACGTTGCTGCCTGCTGCCGTTGCACGCTCTGTTGTAATCAAAAGAAATCTTAGTGGGCAAAAAAAAAAAAGGATTCGTTGCTCTTCTACATGCATAACGTTCTTCTACATTTTTCCTTGTGACTTTTCCTCCGTCGCTCTTTTGTTGTCCTTGGGTATTGAAGTTTTCCTCCTTTTGGCAGAATTCCATAAAGTGTTTCGAAATGCCGTTGGATGGTTGGTTCGCTGGCAGTTATGTTGGAATATTATTACACAATATGATTTGTTGGAATGTTTTAGAAACTACTTTCTTTGTTTTTGTGTGCTTCTTTCGTTCATTCGCTGTTCTGTGCTATGGATGATTTGACTCATTTCGATGGTTGAGTCATATCCGTCTGTCAAAGCATCTGCACAATAACATCAAACCACCAAAAGGAGGTATTCCCCTTTGATAGAAATTTCTTGTGAAATGATTTCCATCTTTTGCATTTATTTTATGGTGGCGCTTTGATGACAGGAAATTTGGGAAATGTGTGAAGTGAGGGGACACAAATTATGGATATAAATGTTTATACCATAAGGTGGAGGGCATATTTGATGTGTCATTACTTTTGCAACATCTCGAAATATTCACCAAAGACCTTATAAAGTATATATATACTTGCTGAGGACAAAATTCTATGTCGATTTAGTCATTTCAGTCAGAATGTATTTCAGTCTCTTGAAATCACGACAGAGTTTGCAATCAGATCTTTGAATGTCTACACAGATGAGGATGTTTGGTATTGAATATGGATTGTTTTATTTGTCCCCCGTATAACGGTACTTTCCATTATTGGACATTTTAAGAGATTTTCAACCGAATTGACTGCTATTTAGTATTTCGTGTTCTCACTGGGTAGCAAATATTCCTAACAACAATTGTCAATATCGGTCCACTTTAAGGCTAACAATATTATCAAAATCGTAGTATTTTTTGGAAGTTTGGTCAAGCAAATTCGATGCAAATTGGAATTCTCGTTTGATATAAAATCCCCTTACTAAAAGTAAACAATATCGGTCCAAGTTTTGAGGTCGCCCCAAAAAAATTTACCCCATTGTATAGGGTAGTCTACCAAAACATGATCAATATTGGTTCACTTTTTAGGGTTGGCCCCATATAACAATACCTTCAAAATATCGGCGTTTTCGGCACAATTTTTAATCATAATGGATGTAATTTAGTATTTTGGGCCCTCGTTGGCAAATCTTCCTACTAACAAGTGAAAAAGTGTCAGTCGGTGTTGCCGACAGATATATGCCCTAAGCCGATGGTTTGTGGAGGTCTTCGGAATTACACACAGGTTTTATAATTCGCTACATATAAGGTATATGTTTTTATTTAAGAGATTTCGAATTTAATTTTTATCAAATCGGTTATTTAGTTCGCTTCAAATGAAATTTACAAGTCTATTAAATATTGATCCTTTGTGGGGGATGTACCACAAGGAGATGACTGACGGGTCCCACATTCGGGCTTGATCTAGGCTTGGTGAAGATAATAGGTCATGCAAAGCTTAGTTCAAATCAGGCATTCCATTCGTCTGATATTATAGTTATAAATATTAAAGATTTTGACCATTTGTGGGGGAGGTACCAGAAGGAGTTGACCAATTGGTCCGTTTTTCGGACTTGATCTAGGCTTGATAACGATACGAGGTAGTACAAAGTTTGGTCCAAATCGGACATTCCATTCGCCTTTTATTGGATTTGTAATTATTGAAAATGTTAATTATTTGTGGGGAAGTACCAGAAAGTGTGGACCAATGGGTCCCATTTTCGGGCTTGATCTGGGCCTGGCAAATATAACAGGTTGTGCAAAGTTTGGTTCAAATCAGATAGTCCGATCGCATGATATTGTAAAATTAATTTTTGCACAATTTTGACCATTTTGTGGAGGATATACAACAAGGTGTGGACCGATATTCTCTATCTTCGAACTTGAACTAAGCTTGGGAAAAATATTACGATGTCCAACGTTTGGTTGAAATCGATTACTCCTTTCGAGGGTTATCGTGCGCACCAGCCGTCCAGATAAACAGACGGACATTTGTAAATCGATTCCAAATTATCTGAAACGGATTTGGCTCGAAGAAACATGGGATCTAAAAGGTTCGGCGAGGTACAATTTTGCTGTGTTAAAATCAGCCATAATGCGGACTAGAAGTAGGCTATAGTCGGATGACTTTGACATTGACATCCAATGACTACCATTTTATCAAAAAAAAAAAAAATGAGTGGTCAACGGTTTTTATAGCCAGGAGGGGGCTGTTTAAAGAATTAAACATCAGGCCTTAATCGGAGTGAAAAATAACTTGGGCAATTGATTATAAATTTGTATAGGGTCAATTCTTCTGGTCCGATGGTGTCAGGGGTAGATTCTTTAAAGCTTTTTAGAACTTCATCATTTATAACGAAGTGGAATTCAAAATTCCCATCACAAATTAGGTCATATAATGTCCATGATACGTTTTGCGAGCCATAAATTTTCCTAGACTAACTGATAACTTTCCATTGACTTTTTGAGTCTAGCGCATAGCTAAATTTTGTGTGATAATAATGAGATGTTGCCGTGTTATGCGGCTATTTACTCTTCTCCAGGCGGAACCGAAAACTCCATAAAGCTCTGGCGTTTTAAATCGCTTTTAAGCTGTATCGCTTTCATCGATATATATTTTGATGGACGAGTTGAACCAATGTTTTATTTTAGTTGATATCCTCTTAGTTTCGTTACTTTTTTCGACGACTTTTTGTTAAACAGAAATGATGCCAGTTTGCTTGATGAAATTTAGACTCTTTTTCAACGAATATTTCAACTATAGTCACGGAATGAGATTTCTTAGGTTTCCTTTCGAACATTGCCATGTCCATTTTTCATTCCATAGTCGTACACCTAATGTCACATAATCTAACCTCAGAGTAAACTAACCATCATTCAATTGAGCTACATATAAATCATTCTTTACAATAAGGTCAGTGTATTTTTGCCACTATTGAACAAATATGACCTTCACTCCAAATGGGTTAGGGCATTTAATTTTAAATCACATTTTACAGCGTAACTTTCGTAGACCATAGCTCCGACTTATTGGAAAGTTCTCCTGAGCTTCACTCTTTCACGAAGTAATAAACAGGAAGTCGCAATTGGACCCATATATTATCTCCAGATAGAAACAATTTCTCAAGTTCCATTGCAAAATGTTCCCGTTTGATTTTTTTTTTTTTTTTTTTTTTGCATCTATGATAAATGTCTATTTTAAATAATTGATCTCCTGATAACGTTCGTTTTGTTCGTTGGTTCCCCTCCTTGGCATTTCAATTCATATTTCACCCTCTCACTCTCAAACTCGCACACACAAAATCATGCGAGAGAAGCTGCAAACATTACACAAAAATCAATTTCAATCCGCATCAAATTCAATTTACTTTATTTTTATGTTTGCAACAACAACGAGAACATCAAAAACCATTCAATGTTATCGATAAAAACTCCAAATGTTGTAATTCTTTCTACTATTATTTTTTTCATCCTCTCTCCTTCCTCTCTCATTTGTATTAAAATGTCACACTGCATCATTTTTTTGAATTGAAATGATGATGATTATGGGACCAGGACCAGGCCATCCACCACAGTCGGTAATCATATATCCTCCTCGTCCTATCCTGCAAACAATCCGCTGAATATATGCGGCAGCAGGCAATGCCATCACATACACTACCCGAGTATCCAAAAGTCAGGACGAGGTTGAGGGGAGTGTGTGTGAGTGGAAGTAGTATTGTTTAAGTACCATGGCATGGCATTAAGCAGCAGCAGCAGCAACAACAACAATAACAACTTTTAACAATAAAAAAGCCGGTAACTACGATGATAATATCTGTAACGTAACTGCTGCTGCTGTTGATGACGATGTAGCTGCTGTCCGCCCCTTCGCCATTCAGTCAGCCAACCAACCATCTAGCTTGTCAGTCAAAGTAACAGTCACAAAACCAAACAGCCAGAAACTAACATCACATGGAAATTGAACGAACGAACGGAGGAACGAACCAAGGAACGAGCAAACAATGGACCCACAATGCTTACCACCACCAACCGACCGACCGACCAACCAACCAACTGCATGGATAAAAACTTTGTCGTTGTATGGAGGTAGAATGTACTTGAAACTTGAAGCACAACAAATCCGACCATATGATGTTAAGAGATAAACATCATTATTGTGAGAACGATAATAACGATGGACGTGATGATGACGATGGTGGCTATGCGACAGGATGGCAAACGAAAATCGAGAAGAAGAAGCAGCACACATTTTGTATCTATGCATTGTACGAACGTATCAACAAACGAGTAAACGAACCGAACGACCAAGGGGACCAAACGTACGAACGAACGAACCAAAGTGTGTAACATTTTATAAAAACTCTAATACTGCAGATGAGGGTGACATACACACCATCATCATCCTCCTCGTCGTTGTCATCGTTTGCTGTTGTGTTCTTCGCACCGAACCAAAAACACCAAAGCCCCCAGAGCCACAACCGGCCCAACAACAACACTAATGTATAAAACATTGAACGCACCAAGTTATATTATACCAGGCTTAATGGATAGATGGAAGGCAAGGAAAAAAGAGAGGGAGAGGGGAGTAGTAAGGGAAAAGAGCAGGGAACATACAACATAAAATGTGGAATGGATTGCTTGGTTGGTTGGCTGGATTTCTGGTTGCCTGCATGCATAGTTGCTGCCATAGATTTTTATTAAAAGTACTCCTCAACATTCGTTCGTACACATGGAGAGCCACCAGCCAGCCAACACACAATCGAGTTCACCCAAAGTAAAGGCAAACAGCCAGCCATCTATAGCATGGTTGGTAGAGTAGTAGCTTGGTAACGACGACAACACATCATCGAGCGAACTTACACACACGTTACGTTGTTCCTTCGCACACAGTTCAGCCCGCCATGGCACACAACAAGCCAAAGTAAGAAATCCATTAAAAAAAAGCATGGAAAATTTGCTGTGCTATGCTGTTCGAGTCGAGTTATGATGAGGACGGTCGGTCGGTCGGTGGTGGTAGGTATGGTACGATACACCATAATATGTTTTTGTACCATGCCATGGCAAAAATAATATGTTTTTGATAGCAACAAGGCTTTTGCAGAAGGCGATAGAATCAGGCATTAAATACAACAGCACAGTGACAGCCACAGCAACTCGTTAACATTGCACAGTGGTATCGCATTGTAGGGAGATCTCTACTTCGCAGAAATTATAATGCTTTTTTCGGGGTATGATGATATGGAATTTATTTTGCATATCAGACGGGGTCATTTTATTAAAATCGTACACTTTTTAGGTAAAAATAACATTCTCTTGAGGTTATGATCAAAATTTGTCCTCGTATAATGATTCGTTTTAGAACACATGTCACTTTGGACCAAACCTTATGAAGCCGATTTAGATATGTCCGGTCACCTGTTTAACTGGCTGGTGCAAACGATTACTCACAAATAAACTAATTTAGTCGAAACTTTAAACAATGTTTTTTAACCAGATCAAATTAAAGATTGAGATCATTGGTCTAGCTCACTGGGTGCTCCCACCTCCTCCACCGATTGGCCAAAATCGTTGAAGAAATACAAACACATATCATGCGAACGGAGTATCCGAACATCAAGTTCCAACAAGGGTCTTCTTAGTAAAAGAATATGATTTAAAAAGTTCAATCGTGGTCGACGCAATCTCACAAACTTTGGACATGAAGTTCGCCCTAAAACAACGATTGAGCCAGAAACCATTGTTTATATGATCAACTGATAATGCAAGATCAACTTGTAACATACACTAAAAATAGACATCCTTGATAATTTCTTTATCAGCATACATTGCCCGTAGAAAAGGTTGTTCTCGTATCTCTTCGATCACGGTGCTTTAAAAGACGTTTAAAAGATCGTCACATGTGAGGAATTATGGATTTTTGCATACCGTGGGTCTTCGATTACGAGTCATAGGCAACGAAAGGTGTTCACTTTGAATCAAATTGTAGCGTTTATATTCGGAAAAGTGATCACGTAGCGATTTTGTTTGGGCTCCATATGACAATGCGAACTCTTACACATCTTTTTAATCCCGCGCATCAAGAAAACAATATCGGCCATTAATTTTCGTCGAAGCGATGATTTCCATTTTCGGCTTAATGGGCGTGGGAACAAGATTAGGCGATTTCACATGTTGGATCGGTTTATTCACCACCTCGACCACGTGTTATTCTAGCAAAAAAAAAATTTCGTACTCAGTAAATTTTGATGGGGATTTCTTTCTGATTTCAGTACAAAAGTGATATGGATGTGGCCAACGAAATCGGAAAAAATTAAATATTACATTCAGTCCGAATTCGAAAAAAATTAAAAGGATTTTCTAAAAAAAAATAGGTCCATTTTCTAAGAAAAATTTAGAAAAATCCGCAAATTTAAAACGAAAATCAGAAAAATAAAAATTGGTACAAATTGTTGGGATATTATTTTTCTCCTATTACGATATTTTTTTCTCCATTTGGGATATTTTTCCGATTTTTTACGAGCGTGATCACACAGTTAGACTATTTCCTGTGGTGATATTTTTAGTATAAAGTCAGTGCGGACGGACATATCCGCTTCAATCCGTGGAGCGAAGCATCAGTCGTGTCATTCACCAGTTTCGAAAAAACGTCGAGAAGTTTGAATGAGTCATAAAAATTTGGACTCAACATGGACGGAAATTACTATAGAGACAGAACCATATATACCCCCAAGAATGTTTGGTATTGAAAATGGGACAAATAGAAACATGTTTTTAGTATAGTCCATAGACTTGCAGGGTAAACTACTTTCTAGTAAACTATAGTTAGTCATTTTGGGGTTTCAGAAAAATTTTTTATATATAACCAAGTGTTGACAGATGAGGACAACGACTATAGAAGAGCTGCATCTTCATATAGAACAACTGCAGATATTCTACTTCCTATAGATGATTTTTCGATTTCTCAATAGATAAAATAAAACTCCTGGCAGAAAATATTCAATGATTATCCATTTTAGACATAACACTCCTAAAAGGTTTTTGGTTAGAACACGTATAAGAGATTCTTATTCCCCACGATAACCACTGTTTCCACATATCATAAAAATGTTGCTGTTGTTGGTTCATAAAATCCAATTGGTTGTACTCCACACAGAGTTATATTATGGAAAACGAACCGAACTGAACGAGCGAACCCACCAGTAAACGTGGATGGTGGCTGTGAATGGCGACGACACAACAAAAATGGTAATGTCGACAACGACGACGACGATGATGTTAAACTCGAATGTGTTTTACCCTCCTCCTGGCGATGTACTTTGGAAACTATGGTGGTTGGTTGGTTGGTTGCCCGACTGCCTAGTTGGATGTTCGTCGTTTAGTCAGTCATTCAATTCATGCTCACACACACAACACACACACAACACACACACAAAGTTTTTCGGTATGGTTTGTTCGTTGTTCGCCAAAGGGAGAATGAGGCAACAGCACCACCAGGCAATGGATTAAAAAATACATGGAATGCATGTGCGGCAGCATGGCATGGCATCATATCGTCATGGTAGTTCAACAAAATGCGGCGGTATGCTGCTAGAATTTTATACAACGTTCATGATAAACACAACAACACGCAGGAAAAATGGGAGACTACTGACTAATGCGAAATCCAGCTACGTGGTGTTCATTCGAAAAGAACAAAAAAAAAATAACGTTGGCAAAGGAACGACAACGACGACTATCAGAATAAATGACGATTGCTGGCAAAACATATCTGTGCTCAGTTTGGCCATTTCCTCCCCTCGAATCGCCTTCCCTGCCGTGCTGGCTGTCCTGTTTCTCCTTCTCTTTGACATAAAAATACTATTCTATGTGGCAATTTATACAACTGACAAGGCCAAAGGATGGTCGGTCGGTCGTCGACGACGAAGAATATGATATTGGGATCTGTGTAGGATCAGGGTATGTGGATGTCGATGTGGATGTGGATGGAGGGCATGAATTTGAAAAACAGGGAATGTTTAACAGCACAGAGAGCACCATGGTTAGTTATATTTATGTATGCAAAAAGAATTACAGAGTTAGGCAGTCAGACTGTTGGTTGGTTGGTTAGTCTGTCAGTCGGTCGGTCGGTTGGTTGGTTGTTGAATACAATATCTGTATATCTGTGTACGTGTGTGTGTGCATCTGTATGCTGACGCTGATGTTTGTTATGCATGAAAATAAAAATTGTAAAGTACGACCGACAAGACAACTTTTTCGAGTTTTCTGTTCGGTTCGTTTCTATTCTGTTCAAGAGTAGAGTCAATAAAGATTCATATAAAAATACAACAAGAACAACAGCAGCAAAAAATAATTCAGAACACACAGACGACACAGTATGAATGAGGATGATTGTAGTGTCATGGCTGGCAGGGATGCAGGCAGGCGGGATAAGGAAGTGCGGAACGTGTTCACTGAGATACAAACTGACAGATGAAGGTTTTATTTGCTTCGTACAAACAACCAAAGTTGCTTTGCCAGGCGGGAACTGATGGCAAGCATGCCAGCCAGCCAGCAAGTAAAACTAAGGTTCTGTGTGCTGAGTGCTGGCTGCCGTTGGTTGTTTGGTGGTTCTACTTTCAATGAGACACAAAAATATGAGAAAGAAAAAGACAAAGAAGATTATGAAGAACACAAGAGCCATTTCAAAAAAAAAAACTGGCACTGGCATTTGTACAAAAGAACTTTTACATCCTTTCCATACCTTGTCTTTGCTTGGTTGGTGGTTCGATGTTTCTTCTGTGTTCTGTCCTGATGATCATCATCGCCATTGCCAAGCAACTGTCGTCGTCGTCATCATCATCTTACCATTCACCCAGTGTTGTAATACAAAAGACTTTTGCAAAGTATATTTTTCTTCTCTTTGGTAACTTTTTTTGTTTCGGGGCTGCCATGGTTCCTGGCAGCAGGAAAAACAACGACAATATCCAGATGATAATGTTGCCGCCAGAAATTCTTAATATATATTTTTGTTGTTGTTGTTGCCTCTTGTGTTCTGGTTCTTCTAGTTGTAAATACTGAACATGAGAGGACAATGTTGTTGTTCTACGTTTTTAAGCTGCAGTGATAAATGAAGGATGGCATTACGAATAAAACAGCTCTGCAGTCAGTAGTATCTGAAAAACAGCCAACCACTGTTTGAAGTTTTACATCATCGAATGGAGGGGAGTGAGAGAAGCAAGGAATGCCGCCACCGACCGATGAGATGACAACGTAAAAACGTTTTGTAACAAAAGAAAATTCAATTCATGAACGAAGGAACGAACGAACGAAAAAAATAGAAAAACTCTGAAGTGAACCGTGGTAGTAAACTTGAAAGGTAAAACCATTTATATACCATCAACCCAATCACCCACCCACAACGATGCTGATGATGATGAGGACAAGCAAAGACAACGTTGGTGGTTGGATGACGTCCTGTTTTTCTTTCTTTTATTTCCATTGCCATGCGGTTAAAACAGATCTCTGGCTTTGTTGTGCTGCTGCTTTCATTACAAAAATTGCAATTACAAATGATTTTTTTTTTTGCTGCTGCCACTACTACTGTTGGTGTTGTTGTTTTTGTTTTTTTTTCTGTGGTTCCTCTATTCTGTTTGTGGCAAAAAAGTTAGTGTATTCTGTTTTCGAGCTTTTTTTTTCCTTTTTGACAGAAGGTGTGCCTGACATCACATCCCTGCGCTACTGTTGACTTCTTTGTTTTTGAATGGCAAACGGGATAAAAAGGATAACTTGTTTTAGACCTCCTTTAGCCATACAATTAAACAACAACTTATCATTAGGCACATAGAGAGCGATTGTCTTTAACGACAATTGAAATGGATTTTGAAATTTTATTTTTTTATGATTATTGATTATCGGGATAATCGATTTATTTTCGTTAAGGACCCTATCTAAGATCTTATGAGCCATATTTTTGTAGAATCTTTGGAGGTCAAAAAATCTTGTCTTTTTGTAATTAATTTGCGGCTAAAGAAAAGTATGACTAAAAAGTCGCACAATGACAGTATAGATTGAGAATATATTTTACAAAAATTGTCGTTTTCGATTTGACTGAAAATATGCCAAACTGCAAAGTTTCAAATTAAATTTACATGTTCATATAATATTGACCCTTTTTAGAGGGAGGTACCACAGGAGAGAGCAGACGGGCCCCACATTCGAACTTGATCTAGGTATGGTAAAGATAAAAGGTTGTGCTATGTTTGGTTCAAATCGGACATTCCATTCGCCTGATTTTGGATTTATAACAATTGAAAATGTTGAGCCAGAAGGCACCAGAAGGAGTGAAACAATTGGTCCGATTTTCAGATTTGATCTTGGCTTGGTAAATATAATAGGTTGTGCAATTTCGAAACATTTTGTGCTGGACGTACCAGAAGGAATGAACCGACATTCCCCATCTTCGAGCTTAAACTAAGTTTGGTAGAAATATTACAATGTGCAAAGTTTGGATGAAATCGGTTACTCCCTTCGAGAGTTGTCATGCGCAGCAACCGGCCAGATGGACGGTCATTTGTAAATCGACTCCAAATTGTCTAAAACGGTTTTGGTCAAGGAAACATGGTCGTATCAAAAGAGACAAATTATTAACTCAAAATCTTCCTGATTCGATGTTTTTTTAGTTATTTTTTCGATTGGAGTTATGAAAGTTTTACTGTAATTTGAAGGTCATCGTGGCAACAATTAGACATGTTAGTTTTTTAGAGTCAGGTACTTCGAAAGTCTCAGAAAAATGTTTCAAATGACCGTAAGGTAGCACTTGGCGGTCATTGTGCCACAGAATGGATAATGATAGATCGAAATTTTCTTCCGCCTGTGAAAACTTTGTTATCGTTGGATCCCGCAAAATTTTTCAATCGCTAACCGGGCTCAATTCGATTGTCTAAATAATTTCGGGAAAACTACAACAGCGGCTCTTCAAGAGACCTTTATATAATCGTCAATGCTGATAAGTCTAGGATCTATGCGTTTGAGCTAATGGGAGTACCACAAGTCGGCGTCCCATCTCTTTCTTTTGTTCAATATGTATCTTGCGAAACTCCCCATTCCTCCACCAGATGTTTCAGTGGTGTCGTACGACGATGACTGTATGATTATTTCGTTAACATTGAGGGCGGAAATGTAAACATTTTCAACTATTTAGCTACCATCACAAACTTCTTCCGTTAGTGCAATCTATTATCCCTTGCAAAGTCTACCATGTCACTTTTCACTTCCTCGACATGAAAAGTCAATTTAGAACTTGACATTACCATTGAAGCTAGTCGCATTCCAATCGTCCATAATCCGAAAATCTTTGGGGTAATCTTCGATGGCCTCCTTAATCTTATACATCAACCATAAGGTGAAAACTAGGAATAAAGTTCTGAAGACGCATCCCCAGCGACCATAATCCGAAAATCCTTGGCGGGGTCTTCGATAACCTCCTTCATTTTTCCTTATATTCTATCTACATCAACCAGAAGCTGAAAGCTTTGGCTGGCACCTCCTGGGGCAAGGATAAACAAACGTTGGTAACGACATACAATACCAAAGGTAGTTCCATTCCCAGTTATGCTGCCCCAGTCTGGGCTTCTTTCCTTAGCGACACACAATGGAAATCCTTGCAAATAACACAAAATAATGCATTCCGGCTGTGTCCAGATGAGCGTCAATCACCTCCATGAACAGACCAGGATGCTGTAAGTCAAGCAACATAATGTGTTGTTGACTGGACAGTTCCAGCTGGCGTGCTATTTAACGTGTCATCCCAACCATCACATAGTGATGGCAAGATTCACCTGGACTTTCTGGCACATCTAAGGTCTGGGGTTCAGCAATGTTCTCAATCCTATCGAAAGCGCAATGTGTCCCCGGAATCCTAAATCCTTCTGCCAGCAAAGCTCTCACGACACACACCATTGCCCGCCTAAGCCTACAAAACTAAAGCCAATAGAGTTGGCACAGTTCATCCGGCTACCCTCTTCAAATCCTAGTTCGTAATTAATAATAAATATATTTTCCTATTCCTTGTTCCGTTTTCTATCTATATTTTCAAAAAAGAACTTTCACCAGCGGCCAAACTGTTACAACAACAACAGCAACAAGTAGACTTACATAAATGTCAGCATTTCCCAACAAATATTGTCCTTGAAAAATGCAACCCAAATATCTACCAGGACAACCAACAAGTGAAACATAATCAAATTCAACAATCAGTCAAGTATGAAAAGTACCAGTCAGTCAGTCAACCAACCAACCATCCAGTTAGTCGGCCAGACGACGACAATCGGTTATTCAATTAACCAAATCAACCGCTGTTATGTGTGTAGCAACATAACAACAGCTGTTGTAGGACGTGAATGGCGATGATAGTGAAAAGAAGGCAAAGCAACAACCAATGACCTGAGCACTAAATACGAAATGCATTTCATTGAAGATTCTAATAGAGAAGTGGCTGGAAAATAGTGTGTATATAGAAGACCCACTAGGAACTAGTCATTCTTCGAATATTTTATATTAAATTTAATTGGCATGCACTCTTTGTCAAATCACCATCATCGACTCATGGGGACCTTTTCAAAGAATAACAAAAAAAAATATATATATATATAAAGCCGTTGTTCTACACTGAGTAAAGTAGGCATTTTCCTTAAATTCTCATAAAATTAAAAAAAAAATATATTCTTACTTTTACTTGTGCGACTGACACAGTTACGATTGTCGTCGTCGTATGTCTGGGCTTGCCGGTTCTGTGAAATTAGGCCTTAGGAAATGTATCGAATACATGGACGAGTACTCTACGTATTTACAGGTCTATCAACATCACATCGTCATAATAACAAGCAGTACTGCACACTACCACCAAATCATCATAGAGTATTAGTACCTCTCCTATGTTTATATTATTGCCGTTTTTGTTGTTGTTGCTGTTGGTGGTTGGTGATTATGATGGTGCTTTCGCAGAAAGAGGCAACAACAACGACCTCTCAAAGATGAGTCAAACATCTAAACCACCGTCTGAAGAGGAACCATTCAAAAACGGAAAACTTTAAAAGGAGGAACGCAGACACACACACCTCGTCTTTGTTGTTGTTGCTTTTTGTTGATATCATCACAACCTTTTTGGGTTGTTGAATGAAAGAATGAATGCTAAAATACCGGAGCAGTAGGTGAAGTGGGAATTGTTAAACTATCAAAACAACAATATCAGCACGACTACAAAATAGACCATATTCCATACCATACTACCACCAAGTACATACTAGAGAATGTATGTACATGAATGCATATATACATACTCTATATACATATTTTGAAAACTGGAGTAAGTACAACTAGCGCCACTATATGTTTTTGCTACCATTCCATTGTAGCACCACATGGCTTATTTGTAAGCATGTGCACATGCCAACATACGATATATCTTTTAAGGCCGTTGCTATTTTTCGCATGGCAGCCCACCACCACCCACACCCACTTTTAGTTGAATTGCATTTTCCAGCAACAACAAAAACAAGAAGAACCAACCATGGCCTTTAAAATTGCTCATTCATTCAACACCCGTCGTCGTCACCATCGTCTACAATTCGATTTGAAGCCACCATTACATCATGGTACTTTTCGAGGAGTACTACACACTTATGTTTGGATGTGTGTGTGTGTGTAAACCGACCATATGCTTTAAACTAACTGCATATATTTTGTAGAAAGCTAAACATATCTGCGTACGTATATACCTACCAACATACAGGATGTGCGACGTGGTCCTTAATGGAATATAACAACAAATTTGTTCATTGACTCTAGTTATTCTTTGGTACTAGATATTGCAGAACGATGTTGCTATTGGCAACATCACAGAAATATAGGAAATTGTGCCACAATTCCATATACTTATATTTCCAAAAATTTTATAGAATCCTTCCCTAACCACAACATTTTGAGGGAATATGGAAAATTGAATTTTGAAAATAAATTCCGAGTTTTATTTCAATGTGTAGCCGTTGTTACTTTACAGAGAGGTCTCACACCTAATCGAGACTTTAATCCCAACATCGGTTACATCGTGCTATAAGAGGTTGTTGTTGTATTTTTTTATTCTCTTTTATATCCCTCTGTTTCCAGGTTCTAGAAGGTTGCAATATGGATGGACTGGGTCCAAAGGTGACAGACGTTGGTCGAGTATGACTTGGGTCGTTTTGAATCGTAGAAACCTCTGTCGTGGAAGCCAGCTCTAAGAGGTCATAAAAAGATGTGATGAAGGAACCTGACAAATTTCAACATCCATGACAAGACTGGGAAAGTATTAGTCGAAATAGTTAATATTGACACGGATTTTAGCGACACATTAAATCGATATAACGACGGAAAAATGTTTTGCCCTTTGAGGGCACGAAAACCAAAATTTAAACTTACACTAATAAAGCAACATCTTCGAAGATGCCACATCATCTTATCAAAACACACGATAAGACAAATGTCAAATAAGTAAACTTCAAGCAACATGGTGCCATCGTCACGCAAATATAAGTCGAGAATTAGAACGACGTGAACACACACTGAAACATAACACAACGACAGATGGACGTACGATTCGAAATTACACTTGACCAACGTCTGTCACCTCTTCAGGGCTACAACAAGAACTAAAATATTTCCCTTAATGCAAAGAACCCTAAAACCAGTATCCCGAAACATTCTAGCCTCTTGCCAAAGCAATCTCCAACAATTATCTTGACCCGAAGGCAAAGATCCGTAAAAGTAACCGTTGGATGCTAGATAGCATTCATATCAGGAAAATTTTCTTGTCCAGTGGGGATTGTCTTCTGCCTACGTGAAGTTTGGTAAAACGGTCACAAATGTTATCATTTTTTGGTGATATCATTAACTGCCCAAAAGGGTCATGGTGAAGTAAATCGAACATTTTATCGAAACTGGAAAAGCCTTCTCCATAGTCGCTGATTTCCTTTCCATAAAACTTTTTCTTGAAATTATAGACGCCGAGTTAAGGGACCTTTCAGCTCAGAGGCAAGGGCCTAACGACGTTAAAATCGCCAATTCTCCTAAACCTCTTAATTAACAACAGCATGATAATGAAATTTTTTGTTGTTAAATGTAGTGGAAAATTTAATCTCCAATTTAAAAATTAGACACCCGTCCATAATTGTTTTATGTCAGCACATCTGCATTTAACTTTCAAGAATTGTAAAGTGTCATCGTTAAAATCAGCCAGATTCATAGGGATTCATTGGTTACATCAAATTTATATTATCCGAAACGAATTCTTTTTAAATCGATTCAATACAAAATGTAATAGAAATTCCCTAATCCATGAACTAAGCGACCGTGGACTATAATTTTACAAAATATATATTTCAAACTGAAGAGAATTGAAACAAGTTTTCCAAAATCACATTCTTAATGCAACGCCATCTTTCAATCACAATATAATTTAAAATCAACTAGAGTCCACAATTCAGTAGCTTAATAATATGCCGTAAGTAACAAAGCAAACTGATATAGATATGAATCCGAATATCAGCACGACGACGACGTCATGGCAAACAATTGAATCAAGGGTGCAAAGTTCAAAAAATTCACAATTGAAACCGGTAGTGGCTCTGATGCAATGCTTTTATTTATTCGTGTACATGACGTTTTCTGTTCCTATTGTTGTTGTTTTCCTTTTTTTTCTGCACTACAATTTCTAGGTCACAGCCAACTTTGGTGGTAGTGGTGGTGCATGAACTTTAAATGAATGAAAAATGCACATACCAACAGACTCACACACACCAAAATGCAAATGCATTTGACTGACTGCAGACTTAAACAATGCGGAAAACTACAAAAGAAAAAATAAAACTGTTAAAAAGAAACGAAACACGGCCCAGTTTTAACGAAAAAAAAGAAAACAAATCTGTTTATATTCCACGCCAAGCACTCTAGTGCGTTAGCACCAAGAAAAGCGACAACAACGGAAAAAACACAAACGCACAATATTCCTTCTGTCAACGACGCAACCACTAAAAATCCGAGAAGGAAGGGCCACCAAAAAAAGAAGCTCACCATGAATGACAAAAGCCCTCCACCAAAACATAAACTGAAAAAAGTGCATTGCACTCTTCCTCCGAGCACGCTTCAAGTGAAGAAGAAGAAGATGAAAAAAAGATTTCTCCAACGATGACGATGAAAGCAAAAAGGCGACCGAGACACCAAGAAGGTGGCAGTGTGAATTGTGGGAGCTGTTTTGTTGTAGGCGCTAGATGGGAAATGCCACTGGTGGCTGGCATTTGTTGCTGTTGTTGTTATTCTTGAATGGCATACATTTTTTGAAGGTCAAAAAGTTTTTTTTTCTTTTTTAAAGAGGAAGTGTACGCAGTATATAAGAACAACAACAACGCACACAACAAGTTGCTTTTGGTTGGATCAAAGAATCAGTGAATGAACGAAGGAACAAGTGGCATGTGGGCATAACAACAACATCACCACACATTTATCCTTACAATACATATTTGTATATGTACGCACGCATATACGGCAATGGTGACGTCCTCTTCTGGCATCTCCACCTTCACCACCATCGTCATTCATACACGTTGTACAAATATCACCATCATCTTTTTGTTGCGATTTTGTTTTCAAGGAGAATCCAGTCAAAAGGAACCACGATGATATCTACCTTTTCTTCCTTTAACCAGTCCAAGATATGTTGCTGTTTTTTTTTTTTTTTAATATGGATAGAACGATGATAATCAAAAGAAAACAACAACAACAACGTGTGTCAACTCCTACTCAAAAACAACGACAACAACAACATAATCTGGTAAAAAAATAAATCTACAGTTAAACCCCCCTCAATAAAAAACGTATTAACCAAAAAAAATGGAAAGGAATAAAAATGACGCCGAAAGATATTGGCCTTTACCGAGAAACTCCACTCAATGGTCAGATTACACAAAAAAATTGAGGTTAATTTGATATGTCAAAAATTGTAGCGCACCTCTTCGAAGAAATAACTAAACCTCGAAAGTAACTGGCAGCAAGAACAGTCTAAAATATTTACACAGTCGAGACGTGGACTGGTGAAAGGCAATTATAAAGTATCCGCCAGCTCCTGGATACTGGGAAGATTCAGAGGGAGGTATTTTATTTCTACTATGCTGCTGTACTCTCACCAAAACAGGAGCCATTGAATATCCCTAAACATGGGTCTATTTGCCAAGTGACTTATAGAAGCATTTTTTTTTTTTTTTTGTCCGTCAACTATTTGTTTATATTCATATTCGGAACATTTTATATTCTGTATCAATGTGTTCAAAAGATGAGCAAATTAATAAAGGGATATACGAAACAGCCCAAGTTTACCCAGCCAACGTCTGCCACTTTAGCCCATTGTGTAAAAGCAAAACGGTTGCAACAACAACAACCTCGAATCGACAGCACAATACCCTGTGTGTGGACTTGAACCTCACGATACGATGCATTCCTTCAACATCTTTCTCCGGAATTGCAGCCGATCCAGATTACAAACTTCTAGAAATGGAGGAGTCAAAACCAGAATAAAAAATACAACAAACATTTGGATAATTGCTACAGCAACAACAACCTCTTAGAGCATGTTGCAGCCGGTACATATAAATCATTTGTTGATATTTTAGCCTCGATTAGGTGTGAGACCTCTCTATGAAATAACACCGACTACTGTGCCTATTTTAATTTAGCATCGTTGATGCTGGTAATTATAGAGGTGCTGGAAATTACAGCGGCTGCCATCTTTGTCTTCTAGTGGCAGGAATATAGAAATACCGCTTTTGACCGACAAGGGACTTCTTATAATACATGAGAAAATTAGATTGCATGCTGCATGTCCTTGTAGGAGGTTGCCTCTATCAATAATTATAATTCGATTTGATGCTCGAATATTATTTAAATTGTGAATTTATTTGGAGTTGAGGTTGGTAATGAGGTTGACCGTGGCATAGTCATTATACCTTGACAGGGACATATCATAATTAAACACAACAGCGTTTTCCAATCGCCAGCTATCGACCTAGGCACTACAAGATGGCGCCTCTTCTCATGACATATGTGTAGCTATTTACACAAGAAGGTAAAAAGATTCTTTCTTTATTTTAAAATAACAAAATATTTTCATTTCTGGACCTGTTAAAAAGTTGACGACAAGTCATCCCAACCATTATCCTGTGGTTGAGAAAGGTCCGCCTATATAAAAGATATTTCAAAATATATAAATATACGGAGCTTAAACTATACAAATTTTGACCACGTCGTCGTAGGTTCACTACTGTAGAACATGACGGTCAAATGATTGTCTTTCTGATAAAATTACTTTCAGAATCATGCAGGCCGCCGATAGTTGACAAAGTTCTGAATGTCTATCGAACAAGAGTCACACTACTCTTCATACTTTAAATTGACACTAAACCCGAACTCCTACAGATTTGTCAGGATATTTTTGCTGACCAGTCTAATATAAGTTAGGTTAGAGATTCACAGTCTAGGGGGTTCACAGTTGTCCAATCTAGCAATTGAGGGATCTGTACCACCTCGTATTGGATACTTTATTGTCAAAATCCGTATGAGACACTGTGAGGTAGTCGGCAACAAATGGTCAATGGTTTCTGGATGCAGGATTTCAAAAGCCATCTGGCCTGAATTCTCTCGCCGTAGAACTTCTTTGCTGCTGTATTATAGTAAGAGGGATATAAAAATTCATTGTGGGGATCATAACAGGTCACTGCTGAATTACATCTCTCACATCCAAATGGGACATTACGGGGTGGATTATAGCTGTCTATATTTGGATGAGGAAGAGCTGGAAACAATTGAATATTTACTCGATAATTAGCAGAAGACATCGGCAGCTTGGTAAATATGAAATTGATAATATAGCATGCTTCTCCGATTTACAAGCTGATCCTTAGCTTTGTTAAAACTCTGTCATGGCTAAAATAAATAGTTTTTCAGCACTGTTCCTAAACCAGGATAACCACAATGGACATACTATGTCTCTGAGTGAACGGCTGTTAAGACAGCCGTACATCCCACCTAACCTAAGTTAGATTAAAAAGAATGATGGTTTAAGCCACCGCATGTCCATAGTAGGGCATACACTTTAGACAATCAAGGCCTGTTGTAAGAATTCTGAATTTTTTACTGAAGTCCTTCAGTATTTTCCAATCACATCCACTTATTCGAATATACGGCAACAGCAATTGCTATTAAACATACTTCCTCATGTGCCCAATTTCAGTTCCAACAAGTTTTACCCAACGTTCCATCCCTGTAGATTATGCAGTGATGGAGGCTTTTTTTAATAAAAGCATTGTTGGTCCAGGCAGTTAAAATGATAACTTGCCTTTGCTATACCACCGCCACCTTGGGACATTCGTCCAAACGAAGCACTGTTATTCTAAATGATAATTATATAGATATTCGTACATGTCCCATAGACAGGGAAGTGGCACTAGTAATCGGACCGCAGTATAAACTTTTTAGTTAGTTCAGAAAGTTTGACGATAATACCATTCCAACAATCATTCCTTGTGGACATTACCTGAAACCCTTTTAAATTTTTGTCTCTTCAATTTTTCACATTTAGTCTCCATTTTCATTCTTTTACATTAATGCCAAAATTTTGTAAGAGACCCATTCTGAAACTTTCAGATTTAAAAACATCCAAATTCTCGTTGGAATCTCTCCTCTTTTATACAGGCACTATAGTACTATACTGAAATTCCAATATAGTAATTTCCAAGCACGAATTTTTGCGAATAAAAAACGAGGAAACTTTTTAGCGGTTAACACACATTCATTTTTTCAGAATAATCTCACAAACATCACCACTTGCAACTGCATTTTCGGTTGCATGCATCACAACAACAACAACAACATCTATAAATAAAAATCATCAGATGAAAATAAAACAAAACAAAACACAGCAAGAAAACAGCTGTGGTTTTGGCACAAATATTTTTCACCGCATGGCTGTTTATTTTCGATTTTAAAAATAAGTCACTATCCCATCAGCAGCATTTGGCGATTGTTGTTGTTGCTGTATATTTCCACCTTCTTCCACTTAATGTAATTAAAAATAGAATGGAATTTGCCCACAAAATAGGAAAAAACAACAGCAGCAGCAGGCATTACTAATTTAATTGTCAGCGAAAGCGAAAATTGTAAACAATTTAAAATCACGACACTTGCCTTTGGGGTTCGGTGGTGTGTAGTATTTATTTGTGTTTTATATTCTATGTGGAGAAAAACAAGTTCTTGGTATACAATTACCGGTGTACCAGAGAAGTGACATAACGATGACGATGACGACGACGACCAAAGTTTAAAAACACAAACAGACTTGACATACATACATAGTTTTAGTTTATAGTCTAGGTTAGTTTTGTTTTTAAATTGAAAAACAAACAAAAAACAATTGGATATTCAATTCAGGAGGGGGAGGGGAGGAAGACAACCTTAAAATATTAATTTCTTTTTTTTGCAGGAAATATTTTTTTATTTCACATGCCGCCGCCATGTCAATCGTCAAAGGACTCAAAAGAAGACGTAGTTTCTTTTATATGCCTTTTTGGGGCTCTTTTTTATTATTATTATGGTTCTTGCCATTATTCTCTCTCTCACATGTCCATTGATATTATTCCCCTTACTTTTGCATTGTTCGGAAACATTATAGTCATCGACATACAGACGGAGACATGGGACATATATATATGGCCGGCTGGTTGGTTGGATGGTTGATTCACTTTGTCATCGTCACTGATGCCGCCACCACCACCATGTGCTTTTGGCTTTGTATGTCGCCTTGTGTGTGTGTGTGTGTTTTTTTTTCGTCAGTGTGTCAAGGTTGTTGCTTGAATACATGAAAACGAATAAACCCCAACAATAACAACAACAAAGATGATGATGACGGCAAAATAAATAAAAATCTATAGAAAGTGTATGAACAGCAAAAAAAAAAACAGCAACACCAGAAATTTAAGGAAATACCCCTCAGCCAATATAACAACATCAGCAGCAGCAACAACACCAACAACAGGAACAGAGGCATGGCAAATGGTTGGCGATGACTACGTCAGTAAAATCAAATGAAAGTGAATATGTTTAGAACACCAGATGCAGCACCGGGAAACAACAATGATGACGACATAGGAACAAAAAGTAGAAGGCAGGCCAGGCATGCGACGCAGGCACATCCATCCATCCATTCACAATCCGCAAAACCAAAACAGTTGTAGTCGGTAGTGCTGCTTCAATTACATTTCCATATATACCCACAACAACAACACCATTGCCACTACTACCACCACAGTAACAACAATAACAGGAAGAAAAAAACCAACAACAACAACAGCAATATTATATACATATATAATATTTGCAAAAATATATGTATATTTGAAGGTATGTATGTACATAATATATATGGAGTATATTTATATTACAGGAAAATTCATTCAATTTGTATAGTTGTCATTCCTATTCTACTCTCTCTGGAGGAATCCAATCCACTTGTTGTTGTGTTACTATCTTTTCCAGTAGTTGTTAGCCAAAACACACATACATGCCACACATTTATTTGTATATATGTTCATATATTTATGTATCTAGAATGTGACTAGAGACCTATTCGGCACACGTTCTATTTTGCCATTTCCCAAAATTCTTCTTTTACTTGTTTGACTATTAATGTCCCAATAATGAATGGTTGTACAACTAGGAGTGAATTTTGGTTCTCTGGCCATGGTTGTGGTGGCATGAGTGCAGGCATTTCACTACTCCCCGACCATGTGACCAAATATAAAAATACATTTCTAACAAAATTCAAATGAATTAAATTTCATAAAATGTGATATGTTATGATGATGATAATTTAAGGTCAGACAGAAATACATTTCCAGAAAAGTGTACCAGGTATCCGTATGTACCTTCTCAACAATGAATTTGCGAGTTTCCAAAATTACAATGTTAAAATTTTTAAAGCAAAATGCCTGTTATTGGCCTCTGCAGCTGATGACTTCAAATGTGGGTTTTTCATCTCCATTTTACTTTTCTAGATAATCACAATGGCCAAGTGGCAAACGAGTGGAACGTCTACTAACGTAACTTATCCTTGAGTGGAGTTACTTTAGCCCTTTCCTTAGAAGCAAATACCTTTGTACAATCCTCGACCACAAGCTAAAGTGGAAAAAGATTGTTGAGGAATGCACAAAGAAAGGACTAATAGGACTATACTCCTGGAAGAACTCTATAGGCCAGTGTTGGCGTGATACCGAGATGCAGTGAAACCCCAAAAATAAAGAAAAGAAAAACGATAGAATGTTTAAGTAAATATTTTCAATCTTTATTGTAAAGTAGGTGGGTTTCGTGAGAAACAAGACTTTACCTTAGCGTGCGTTAACTACGATAGCGAGAGATGTTTATTCTACGAGAACGATAACGCAAGTGTTTACTCTACGAGAGTTCGAAAGCAAGTTTAATCAACGAGAGTTAAAAAGCAAGTGATGTTGCGATGGGCAAGAAAGCTACAGCAAGGCCGTGATCAACAACTACGACCACAGCATTGGAAAGCGCCTCTCTGCATCCGAACTAAGCGAATGTGGCTTCCAGGAGATATAGTAGAAGAGAGCGAACTCTCCCCTACAATCCGAACTAGGCGAATGAGGCTCCTGGAAGATATGCAGAGAAGATTTCCCCATTGGGCTCCGAAGAGCGGCCAATTAAAGTGGTTAATTGTAATGCTGTAGAAGGGGAAACAATGTATCGAACATATACATTGCCGTAAGCAATGTATCGAACTTAAACATTGCCGCCCTCCTTGCCGCGCTAGCTGCGTGGCAACCGATATTAGGTTAGTGCGCGACTTAAAATAAGGTTAGTAATTGCATTTTGAATTAAATGCATCGATAGGTATAGTAGTTCAGTTTATTGAGCAACAAATTAACAACAAATAGCGAGTTTGGAATATGATATAAAAACTAGTATTAAAGGTTGTTCGTTATGTCAACTACGCAATTTGACTAGGAATCGGTCCTGTAAGTATATAACCGAATATAGTTTTCTGAGCCACCAGTGAATTCAAAACAATGTGAGGCGACTCAGCCGATAGAATTTTAGAGTATAAATCTGCTCCCAATAACAAATCGATATCTTTGTTATCGGAAGTATCCGCTAAATCTAGGTGAGATATTTTGGAATGCAGATTTGGAATGGAAGACAACGACAATAATTTTTGACAAATATTTGGCACGACCAATGCGTTTGTAGATAGAGTATTTAACGAATTTTTAGGTGAGGATAAATTCAATGAACAAATTTCTTTAGAAGTGTTGGTTGAAGCATTATTTACTCCAGACAGAGTAGCGTTTGTAAAGCGAGAATCAATTCCAACAGTTTGTTGTAGTCTCTTTGTCATGATCGAGACTTCCGACGAGGGATCTATAATAGCCCGAACGGTATAATTTTTTCGATTATGTACAACATTTACAACGGCAGTTCCCAAAAGCACATTTCTGTTTTGAGTGGTGTGCAAAACTTGCCGATTGTCCAATTTAGTATGAGAACTTCGAATGGGAGTGATCGAACTAGAGCGAGTTTTGGGCAAAATATTAGACGAATTTGACAACTTTATGTTTTGTGTACGGTGCAGTAGCGTGTGATGTCTATTTTTGCAAATCGAACAATTGTGATTACTATTGCAGTTTTTAACTTGGTGTCCATCAGATAGACAGTTGATGCAAAGACCTTGCTTTTTTACCAATGAGAATCTATTCTCAAACGAAAGTTTTAGAAATCGAGAGCAGACTCGTAGATGATGGCTCTGCTGGGGACACATCACACAAGTACGATAAAATGATTTGGAGGAGGAATTAGGCGATTGTGGTGTGGAACTAGGCGATTGTGGTTTGAAAGTAGGCGATTGTGGTTTGGAACTTGAACTACTATATGGCGAATTCAATTTTCTAGGAGAATTGATCCAATTATCAAGACACGACAACGTTTGTATTCTATCTGAAAGGAACGCATCTAATTGTTTCCAAGTAGATAGAGATGATTTGTCTTTGATAGTTTGTTCCCAGAGTGTTAATGTTATTTTTGGTAAACGTTGCAGACAAATGAAAACTAGAATTGGATCCCAATGATCCGTTACTACATCGTAAACAGACATGGCGGAAATGCAACTATTTATTCCACGTTGAAGTGTTTTGAGGCCAGAGATTGATTCTTTTTCTATTGCGGGAATGTTGAAAAGTAGTTTGAGGTGATTGTTCACAAGGATACGCTTATTGTCAAAAGTATCCTGCAATGATTTCCAAGCAAGTGAAAAGCTACGATTGGTGAGTGGAAAGTTCAAAACAATTTCACGAGCCTCACCGCTGGTTTTTTGAATCAAGTGACATAATCTTTCAATGTCACTCAAACGAGAATTATTTATGAAAAGCGTGGTGAACAGATCACGAAATGTTGGCCATGACATAAAATCTCCACTAAAGATTTCGATGTCGCAAGGAGGTAAGGTTAGATATTGAGAATCGATAGCATGATTGACAAAATTAGTAGGTGTGAATTTCGACGAAGCGAGGGTTTCGTTAGAAAGTAAACCAGAAGGTTTGCTTTCCTCGCAGATTTTGGACAACGAAGGTAATGTGTTCGAAAGAGTAGGCAGTGGAGAAGGCGTGCTTGCAAGGAATTCCTCTGTAGGTGAAACAAGTTGAGGAACTGTTGGCGGATGGTTAGGCGTGACAGAAACTACTAGTGGCGAAGACGGCTTGGAGGCTTTCAGTCTGTCTAGCTTCTGATTTATTGCCGAAAGGAAATGTAGATATGCCCGAATTGTCGCATTTATCCTTGACGACATTCTTAACTACGAGTTGAGAACTCGGCGATGTCGACAGGTGGTCAATGCAATCATCATAATAATTTTTGAAGTTAGTCCAGAGTTCACAAATTTCAGATCTATGTATGTCGAGACTATACAAATTAAGTTTCTCGGGTTTGATCTGATCGAAAAACGAATCGTATTTTATGAGAGCGTCGGCGGCTCTAATGAAACGCGTTAGAGGACTGATGGACATGATTGCAACGAATTAAGAGGAAGTAAGGGGACGAAAGAGGGAAACGAATCAATTCCTGAAAATGTATGTGGACACAGAAGTTTAGGACACGACCAAATTGAATCCAAGTGTCGCAAAATAACGAAAAGTGAGCTAACGAAATTTTAGAAGATAGACTAAAATGTGCCGACGAATTTTACAATTGTCTTTATAATTTCGAAAAGGTAGAAATAGAAAGCTAAGTTCTACCAGTAGAGTGCGAAAGCTGAAATAAAATTGAACACAATATTCCGTGATGGATTCAAGAGCAAACAACAAAAAAGGATTGAGAGAAATTCCAAAGATTGCTTTATTTGAGGATGTAACTATTGAAATTAGTCTGCAAGATGTAGGGTACTCATGTACAAAACTACCAAACATGCAAAGAATAATGTAGAATATTTCCAAACCAAACTATAAAAAGTACCACAAAACCAAGATAGTCGATTGGAACGACAAAAAACAACAATTTGTATTATACTTCCCAAAAAGAGAACAAGAAGTAGCGAAAATAATTTGAAAATCACTATCACCGACAGTAGGGTGCACGTAATTTCAGATTGTCCTACAATTTCACAGCCAATTAATTTTTGGTGTAAAAGCAAATAACTATTTTTTTTTTTTGAAAAAAATATACAAAAAAATCAATGAAATTGCCGAAAAGAGTTTTTAATTAACCCACAAATTAGTGCTTCAAATACGCTTGTAAAATGCCGAAAGTAGGGTATTTTTTGGTAAAGGTCCAAAAATCTACCATAGACCAACAAATATAAAAATTTTTTATAAATTATTTTTTTTAACAAATTATTTGTAAAAATCCACTATTTTTCATACGGACCCACTGTGCAGTGGTGAACAACGAATACCGCACAAAAGAAAATAAAACACAAGCAGTGTTGAGTGAGCGGCTAACGCACTACAAACAGACCAACGACAACGAACCAACAGAGATGTGTGGG